>NW_025343152.1:0-7549 GCF_016433145.1 Gracilinanus agilis
GCGCCGCTGCAGACGGCTGCCGCTGCTGTGGGGGATCCAGATCTTCTGCAGCCGCGTCTGGGTGAGCTCCCCCATCTCCTGGGACATGTCGGGCCGCCCCCCTGCCCGCCTGCCTGCCCCCTTTGGAGTTCGGGCCGCCCGAGGGAGCCCCAGGCGCGCCAGAGGTCAGCGAGGGAGGCCTCCGGACTGGGGCCGGCGGGGGAGCGGGCGGGCGAGGGATCGAGGGAGCGAGCGAGGGAGCGCCGGCCGGCCCAGCTCCGCCTGTGGGGCTGTCTGTGTGTGGAGCAGATAACCTCCGGCCCTTCTCCTCCTCCTCCTCCTCCTCCTCCTCCTCCCTCTCCTCTCCCTCCAGGGCTGCCAATGGCCAGAGGGCTTTGGGTGTCAGCAAGTCCCCTCCCTCTGCCGCGCTCACACCCTGCAGCTGGGGGTGGGGACCACGATGGCCCTGGGGTCACCGAGGGCACAGTGCCCCCCTCCCTCCCGCTCTCCCCCGCCGGCCCTTTGTACCCTCCCAGAGGCCCAGGGGCCCGCCGAGGGAGCGAGGCTCCGGGGGGAGACTGAGGCACCGAGGGAGAATGAATGGGAGGGATGGAGGGAGGCCTACGAGGCGAGGAGGAAGGCGGCATGGCAGAAGAAGGGGGAAGCGGCCGGGCAAAGGGAGACTGGAGACGGGGAGCCCCGGGCACCCGCGGGGTCACTGCTCTACCCTGGCCCCAGCCCAGGGCCCCTCGAGGAGCAATGGCCTGTAAGTAGGCCAGAGGGAGGCCGCACGGCAACCTCCCCCACCCCACGTGAAGGGCCCGTGGGCCTCGCTGCCCTCCTCGCTACAGATGCCTGGCTTCGATCCCAAAGCGGCCTCTTGGGCCCTCCCAAGGCCAAAGCTGTTCTCAGTGTAGCCCCAGGGGAGGAGCGGCCTCGTCTACACGCTCCCTCTCTCTCTTCCCCGGCCCTCGCGATCGTCCCTCGGGCCTGCTCTGGCCTTCTCTTTGCCTCAGGCTCCCCGGCCTCTCTCCTCCCAGCTCCGGGAGGTGAAAACAGTTCAAGTCTTTCTCTTGGCCCTGCTCCGGCTCCTTCTGGCCGCCCAGAGCTCCCAGATGGCCCCGGGGCAGAGATCAGGAACAGTGCCTGCCTGCCTCTCCGAGCGCGGCGGAGCACACCCCGATCTTCCCACAGCAGCCTTGCCGCTGAGCACGTCCTTCACAGAAGGGGAAACTGAGGCTGAGAGGGAGAGGGCCTCTCCCCCTCGCTCACGGGGTGGGGGGAGGCTGGCTGGCAGCAGAGCCCACCCGAACTAAACGGGTCCCTAGACTCTTCCTGCTCCTTAGTTTACAGCCAGAGCAAGACAGCCACCTGCCTGGGGCCGGCCTCATCCTCCTGCCTTGCCTTTCCGGGCGAGGTGCCCCTCCTGCTCGACTGGCTCTGTGGTGGAGGGAGACGCTAATTGGCTTAGAGATCATCCGAGGGGGAACCCAGGGGCAGAGCAGATGGCAGAGACCACACTGCTTAGTGATCCATCCATCCATCCATCCATCCATCCCTCCTTCCATTTATTGGGAGAGGAAACAGAGGGCTGCCTGACCTAGAACCACAGAACATGGCACCTAGAAGGATGCTTGGAAGTCATATGGTTTGACCCTCCTAGAGTGACAATGGGAGAAACTGAGGCTGAGAGTGGGGAAAAGAGCTTAAAGATCATTGAATCTGTTCCCTGCCACATCGGCTGAGTCTGAAGAGCTCATGGGCTACTTGGGGCTCCCCAGATGCCTCCAGTTCTGGAAACAGGAGGTGGTACAGGTAAAGGGAAACTGAGCCTCTGAAGGGCTTGCCCACGGTCCTGCTGCCACCACAGCCAGGCTCCCCCCCCCCCCAGATACTTGGAATCTGATGGGTTCCAGAGGGCCAGCCAGATGAAAAACTTTTCCTGGAGTTGGGAGCGAGCTTTCTCCAGACCCTGGAGCTTTCCTGAAAGGACCCCCACTCTCCCAGCTCTGCCCAGTTTGTGCCTCCTCCCCAGTCAGTTAGCCCTTCCTTGGCAAGCCTTGGTGGCCTCTACCCTTACCTGCTCTCTTGACTCTTCTGTCCTCCATGGCTTAGCTAATTCACCAGAAACAGGCCCAATGGGGCCTTTCTATTTGCAAATGGGGTAAAGTTGTTGTTCGCTTGCTCCCCTAGGAGAGTGGAGAGCCAGGGGAGCACCCCTTGGACAGGGAAGGCTGTGGGCTGGCTTGGACAGAGGAGGCAGGGGACAGCAAGGTGGGGGGTGGGGGCAGGCTGCAATCAGCTGTTGCTAGCTCTTGCTGAAACTGCCTATAAATCTTTCCCTGAGGCCCCCCCCACAAAGGTCAAATCTAATTTTAAACACACCCTGGCTTGAGAAAGGAATATAAAACCACATACGCAGCCCCGGGCTTCAGGAACAAGACATTGGCCTATGGCCTCAGAGCCTCTAAACCCAATGCAGGGAGATGGGAGCCCCGGGGTCAGAGATCTGGCTCTGTTTCCTGCTAGTCCTGACGTTCAGGGCTTGGCACCCTCCCTCCAGGCCTCAGTTTCCCCTCTATATTAGCCAAAGAGCCTGGGCTTGGGGGGTTTTAAGCTCTCTTTTCCCTTGTGGTCCAGTCCAGATAATGAGAAGTTGGAACTGAGGGTCTCTGGGGTGGGGAGGAGTCCCTTCTTATCTTTGGGGTTCACTCTCTCTCTTGCCTCTGAAAGGAGAGGGAAGGAGGGAGGTTGGAAGCCGGAAGCCTCCACTCCCTTCCTCTCTCTGGATCTCACTTTCCCTTCCCTAGCAAACTTCCATCCCAACTGATGGATCTCTAAGCCTCACCTCAAAAACGAGGGGGTCCGGAGTTAATGGGGCACCTCTGCTCCTGGGAACTAGGAGGGCAGAGTGAGGCCCAGGCACCCCCCCCCCACACACACACACACACACACTTGGAATTCTGGAGTGACAGAACCAAGAAAGAGGCTGAAACAGTGTTCCTTCTTGTCAGCCTGGGGAAGCAGTTCCGAAGAACAAGTCCTCCACGAGGACAAGGGAGCCGGAGTTCCGAGGACCACCACCCGGAGCCCCCACACGGGGATGTCCCTCATGGGAATTGGCTGGGCCCTTTGGGGAATCAAGGAAAGGAAGGACCCCTGATGGGCTTACTTGGAGGCTAGGGGAGGAGGATTCCAACCAGGGGGCTGGACTGCCTGGGAGAAACTTCCCACACAAAAGGGTCCTTCTGGGTGCTTAATGGGTGCCTGATACCTTTTTGTTCAGTCTGAAACTAGGGTCAGTCTGAGAGTTCCTGGAAGGCAAGTTCCCAGGGGACGAAGGTCAATTTGGGGGTTCCAGAGAACAAGATTGTCATTCTCTAGAGAGGGCAAAAGAAGCAGCAGGAAAGACCTGTCTCCCTGGGGTAGGAGAGAGAACAGTTCAGTGCCCAGGGCTCTGGGAGGATCAGCGCAGGTGCACCTGGGGGAACTGGCAGCTGGGGACTGAAATCGAGCTCAATGGAGCGCACAAGGCTCCTGGGGAACCTAGGGGCGATGCCACCCACACCTGCACCCCCCAGGAACAGAACAGAACTTCATTTTAGTTTTTATGGGTTTTTTTTCATTTTTAAGTATTTTTCCATGCTTGCATGGTTCCTGTCCTTTCCCTCCCCTCCTCCCTCTCCCCTCCCAGAGCCCACAAGCACTTCCACTGGGTTTTGGATATATTTTCACTCAGAACCATTCCATTTTATTCATTTTTGTAAGCGAGCCATCTCTTAAAGCCCAGCCCCCAATCCTCTGCCCACACAAATCCTCTGCGTTTCTGCTCCCACAGTTCTTTCTCTGGAGGTGGAGAGCGCTCCTTCTCCTAAGCCCCTCGGGATGGCCCGGGATCACCGCGTTGCTAACGGTAGCAAAGTCTGTGGCATTTGATCTTCCCACAATGTTTCCGTTTCTGCGTGCCCATTTCACTCCGCAACAAGAACTGTACTTTAGCTGGAAAAAACGAACAAGGGACAAAGGGAAATCCTGGCCTCAGAAAGTTACTTTAGAGACAGAAAAAGATCAAAATGCAAACTCGGGAGAGGACCGCGACGCCAAGACAGAGTCGTGGGAACCCTCCAAGCAGGAGAAAATAAGCCGTGTTGGAGGGGGTGCGAGGAAGCTGTTGGTGGAGTTGGGAGCTGATCCGGCCATTCTGGGGGGTTTGTAGGGTCTTTTGTTTGCTTGGGTTTTTTTTTTTTTACCAGTTACAAGTACTAAAACATTTCCACAGGAGTTTGCCAAAGTCGCCCTCCCTCCCATCCCTCCCCTGGCCCCGAGCTGGCAAGCCACTCCACGTGGGTTCTGCGTGCAGTGGCTAGAAAGGCCCGTCTCCTTCTTGTTCACTTCTGTAGGAGACCCAAACCCAAGTCAATTAAGCACAAGCAGTCCGCTTTGGCCCGCATTCCGACTGCAACCACTCTTTCTCGGGAGGTGCAGAGCGTTCTTTGTCCTAAGCCCTTCGGGGTGTCCTGCTGAGAAGAGCCGAGGCTTTCGCCGGCGACCGTCCCTCAGGGTTTCCCTTACTGCGGGCGCTGCTCCCTGGTTCTGCTCATGGCACTCTGCATCAGTTCACGGCCGGCTCTCCAGCTCTTTCTGAAATCGGCCTGTTTGTCAGACCGGGAAAAACCCAGAACCCCCAAAGCAGTTAGAGAGAACAAAGCTTTACTCAGGCCGGGAAAGGTGGGGCACACACTGGGCCGCTACGCAGAGACTAAGCTCTGGGACTCGGGGAACGCTGCCTCTGGGGGGAGCCCTCCAAAGGGGATTTTCCTAGGAACTGCAGAACTTGGGGTCTTATAAACCCTTTGGGGGAATACGGGACGGGAAGGTTCCATTGATTGGCTTTACAAAGGACAAAAGGGAAGGAGGAGTCCTGGGCCGGACAGCCTGGGAGAGGTCTCTGATACCGAGGGAGGAACCTCCAAGACAAAAGGGCATTTAAGACTTGATTATATCTACTAATTCTATCTAGGCTGAGATCCTTCCGTCCTGGAGGCTCTGACCAGGTCAGTCTGGGACCTCCCTTAAGGCAAGTTCCCAAGAGACGGGAGCAAACTTGGGCTGGGGGAGGGGGTGGGGTGGGGATTCCATAAACCAAATTGACGAGTTCTTCCTTCCTCGTGGTATAATAGTGTTAACTTAAAAAAAAACGCGGGACTATTAAATAGTCATAAAACCACTCTTTAATCAAGGGAAAGGGGGAGCAGGGCTACCTGGCCTCTTGTGCAGAGCTGCGCCTTGTGCAGAGTCTAAAGGAACACGGCTTCGCTCTGCTCCCTGGTCCCCCTGGGAGTGACACCGCGCTAGATGACAACTCCTAGGGACAAAGGAAATTGGGGAACTTCTATACCCTTTGGGAAGATCCAGGGGCCAGGAGAGATGATTGACATTATACTGACAGGATACAATCAAGCTAGAGAAAGGGATCATAGCTAGAGGCTAGGGTGTAGGGAAAGGGGCTACTTACACAATGGATACTAAAGGATAGTTCCTGCCCAGGTGTGCCTTCCTGGGACAGGGTCTCTGATACAATGGGCAAGACTACCTAGGACAAAAGGGTATTTAGCATTTACCCTGGGGTCCATTATTCAGTCTGCAACTGCTAGCCTGAGATTCCCTTCAGGGTGGATTCCCACGGGAACAGGGAACAAGCACAAGCTTTGGGGGTCTCCAACCTACAAACTATTTCTAAACTTGGGGTTCATCATATCTCACTGAGCTACAAGTTTGGGAACTCTAGATTCCATGTCGACACAAGTACTCCATCACCATCTTGCACCACAGTTTGTTCAGCCATTCCGCAATGGATGGGCATCCCCTCAATTTCCAATTCCTTACCATTGTAAAGAGAGCTGCTGTAGATATTTCTTTTAACCCTTAACTTCCGTGTATTGGCTCCTAGGTGAAAGAGTGGTCAGGGTGGGCCATGGGGGTCAAGGGACTTGCCCAGGGTCACCCAGCTGGGAAGTGTCTGAGGCTGGATTTGAACCCAGGACCTCCCATCCCTAGGCCTGGCTCTCCATCCACTGAGCTACCCAGCTGCCCCTGCTGTAGATATTTTTATGCAAGTGGGTCCTTTCCCCCTTTTGGGATCCCTTTGGGATACAGACCCAGAAGTGGTATTACTTCTTTTTAATTAATTGTTTAAATTAATTTTCTTAATTAATTTTTTAAATTTTATTTTTTAATTAATCCGACCATTCTGGAGAGGGTTTGGAACTGTGCCTAAAGGGCTTTAAAGCTGCTCATACCCTTTGATTTAGCCATACCACTGTTAGGTCTGTATCCCAAAGAGATGAAAAAAAAAGAAAATATCTGGATGAATGACCACATGAATATGGAAAATGTTTTCTATTATTGCACATGTTAAGTCTATAGCAGATTGCTTGTGCCCTCAGGGAGGGGGAAGGAGGGGAAGGATTTGGCTCCAATAAAAAAAGGTTAAACATTATTTTTACATGTAATTAAGGGGGGGAGAAAATATTAAACAAATACAAACAAATCTTTCCTGTTAAAAAAACAACAAACAAGTAGTGTGAAAGGGTGTCGGGCCCCAACAGACCTCTTGGAAGAGCTTGAAAAGAAGTTAGAAAATCAAATAATAGAGGAAGGAGAAGAGAAACTGAGGCAAGAAATGAGAGAAAGACTCAACAGCTTGTTAAACTCTGTTTTTAACCAAATCTCACTGAACAAAGTGAATGGGACTCTCGTGGAGAGGATTGCTTCATGCTCCTCACCTGCCTGAGGGCCAGAATTAGGGAGAGGCTGGGAGAAGAGAGGCTGGGGGGGGGGGGGTCAGCAGGGAGCTCTGCATTTCTCCAATAAAGACTTGGGGAAGGCTGTCGGCGGGAGCCCTGGGCGCTCTCTTGCTCCTGCTGGGAGAGCTCGTTTATTCGGTATCTTGCCTGATAGAGCGGTTCTCTGATTTCCGTTTGCTATTGGCCTGAACGTTATCGTGGTTGCTGCCCTTCGGTCCCTCCTGCCTTTACTGTATGTGGAACCTTGGACTGAGCCCGGTAGGTTCTTCTCAGCCTCTGGATCGCTCTACCAGCGCCTCCTCCTTTCTTCTGACTGTCCTCCCTGGGTTCTGCCCCTTCTCGGCCCCCGGGGTGGGCTCCCTCCATCCTCTCTACTCCGATATCTGCCTAGCTCTCTCTTAGATCTGCATGGGTGGAGGCCGCCCCATGCCTCCAACCACCCTACCTGGGGTCTCATCCACATCTCAAATGTCCCACTTTGCAAATAGAGCTCATGGCCTCCCCACAGTGAACTGACTCCCAGCCGCTTCCAGACTGGCCTCTTTCTGTGGACGGCACCACCTTCTTCTGGTCCCCCAGGTTCACCACTTCGCAATCAGCCTCTCTTCCCCCTTAGCCAACCAGACAGAAAGTCTCATCAATTATGCCTTCACAACAGCTGGCCCATCTAGCCCTTTCTCTCCATTCCCTCTGGGTTGGGGGGTGGGGGTGGAGGGTGTTAATGAACTGAATAAGTGTTTGTATTTGTTTATTTAAATCAATGA
>NW_025343153.1:0-9219 GCF_016433145.1 Gracilinanus agilis
CACACACACCTGAGGACATTTCTCTCATCACCCTCCCCTCTGCCCAGCAGCCCAGTGGGAGCACTTCCTCCCTTCTCTGTCTGGGGTAAGATGGTGGAGGAGATGGAGTGCTCTCATATGCTATGTGAAGGTTGCAGTTCGAGCACTTGGTGATCAGTGAAAGTTTGCCATCACTGTTCTATAATATCACCTAACAACCCGTGTTATATACATACATATATATGTTTATATATATATATATGTATATATATGGAAGTCACATATGTCCATTCAGTACCTTAGAGACAACCAGTCCACCTCTCACATTTGGACTGCTCCCAGATTGTATTCAATCAAATTCGACTGAGCATTTATTATGCTCCAGTATCTGGGCTAAGTACTAGAGACACAAAGAAAAAACAAAAATAGTCCCTGCCCTTCAGTAGCTTATATTTCCCAAAGGGAAAACAACACATATCTAAACAGGTACTTACAAGATAAATTTAGAAGAAATGGGAGGCGTCTTTTTTTTCTATCTGGCATTTATTTATTTGGGGGAGGTAACATATATTTCTTTACCAATTGCATGTAATAACAAATAAGTTTTCCAAAGTTATATGATCCAAATTGTCTCCCTCCCTTCTTCTCTCTCCCCTCCTAGAGCTGGCAAGCAATTCGATCTGGGTTGTACATGCATCATCACACAAAACATATTTCTATATTGTTCATTTTTGTAAGTAAATAATCTTATAAAACCCAAATCTCCAAACAAAAACATAAATGGAAACAAGTGAAAAATTGTGAAGGTATTTTTTTAAACCCTCACCTTCCATCCTAGATTTAATACAGTGTATTGATTCTAAGGCAGAAGAGTGGTAAGGTCTAGGCAATGAGGGTTAAGTGACTTGCTTAGGGTCATGCAGCTAGGAAGTGTCTGAAGACATTTTTGAACCCAGGACCTCCCGTCTCTAGACCTGATTATCAGTCCACTGAACCATCTAGCTGTCTCCTAAAGACATCTTTAAAGGAAGAGGGACTAACAGCTGGGAGGACTGGGAAAGGCCTCTAGAAGGTAGTTCTTGAGCTGAGTTTTGAAGGAAGCCAGAGAGTCTAAGAAGTGGAGGAGAGGAGGGAGAGCAATCTTGGCATGGCTATTAGCCAATAGAAAGGCATGGAGGGCAAAAATGTATGTGTGTGAGGAACAGCAGGTAGGCTAGGATGGCAGCTCAAACTATAATGGGCATGGAGAAGAAGAATGGATTGATGGGAAAGGGTCAGGTTGTGAAGAATTTTTAATAAGGAAAGTCATTTATATAACCCTTAGACTTGTGTGGAGGTGTACTGAAATGAACGGGGATGGGTTAGCAAGAAAGAAATACTGGGTAAAGGCTAACATTTAGGCATGAAAAGAGCAACGGTCTCTTCAGAGTAGTCAACCTGGGCCTCAAATAGGAGCTCCTTGCCTCTCCTATGTTGTAAAGGCATAAAGTCATACAGGGATGAAGAGAGAGGCAGGTATTTGGTCCCAGTGCATTTTCCCTGTTAGCGTTTGACCAATTTTTATTTCCATGTTACATCAGCAGGATTAGCCCCATGACAAGCCTTCACTTGCTGCTCTTTCTAGTTGCTTACTACACTGATACCAGACAGGGAACGTGGATTGAGTTCTACTCATCAGGTACCTTCAACTGAATGCTGCTTGAGCCCTCCATCTCACTTGGTAAAGAAGGTCAAGTTACCTTCTTTCTTGGAATGTTGCAGAGGATCAAAGGCCCTCAAAAAAAGATCAGTGGTTGCCAAATCATTGAATCAGATGGCAGCTGACTAGGTAAATATATAGCAAAGTCACTTTCTATATCTAGATTGTGTGAAAGAGTGTCTCTGCTGACCCCAAGCTCCAGAGGGGAACTTGGGTGGCCTCTGGGAAAGAAATTGCTAACATGGTGGCATGAAGTCATGGCAGAGCTCAAATTCCTTACCTGTTCTCTGGCAAAGATATAAAAATAGTTCCAGACTAAATAATGATCAAAGAACCCAAATGCAACTTTGGTAAGAACCTTTGGTAAGGACCAGGACTGAAGAGAAATATTCAGAATTCTGTGGCATACATTCACCAGGGACACCAGAGTGGGCTCAGATAAGTAAAGTAGAAGCCTATCACACTTAGACCAGAGACCCTCCAGGGGCATCTTGGGGAGGAGAGGACAGAGAGGAGAATGGAAGACAGGAGCAGGTGACACCCTGACCTTGATACCTTAGTGGGGTTGAAAGTTGTAGCATTTTGACTGGAGTCTTTCAAGAGGACACTGAAGTCTACAGCACTCAGTACTGAGAGATAAGAAGCCTTGAGGCTTTGATGGAGAATCCCCAGGTTGGGTGGAGAACCACTGTGATATGGACTCAGAACAGCATTCTTTGACTGCAGTGCTCTGGGCTGGGAGGAGTGGCAGAACTCTGTAGCAATCTTATCTGATCTGCCCCACAGGACCCTGAAGACTGCAGTTCTTTGAACCCAGATGATCCAGAAAGTACCAGAAACCTGCCAGTACTATGAGCACAGTGGAGGAAGAAATCAGTGGCAGGAGCCAAGTAATTGAAGTCAGAAGCAAACAGGACCCAACCATTCTATCCAAGAGTACAGGAGGTAACAGCCTAACCCTGGAACAAAGATCCAAATCATGAACAGAGGCTAAAGATTTGAGTAAAAAAAGAAAATGCTGAACACCAGGAAGAAATATTATGGAAGAGAGGACATCCAACCAAGACGTATGCCCAGAAGAAATCAAATCAAGGCAACTGGCATTTATTAAATACCTAGTAAGACCCAGGCATCGTGCTGTGTTGCAGGTATAAAGAAAAAGCGATTCCTGCTCTCAAGGAGTTCAGAGTCTAATGAAAGAGGAAAAGAGAGCAACCCCATGGCAAACACCAGTGGAGACTTGGAGGAAAAAGCCAGCTGGGCCACAAGGACTACAAAAGTATCAGGAAGAAATGAAGCAAGAGATTAGGAAAAAAGAGAAATCATATATGAAATAATTGCTGTGGGAGAAAGCATTGGAAGGAAAATGAATAGCTTAGAATACAAAGTGGAAAGCCTTATCCAGGTTAACAAACTCCCTGAAAATTAGAACAGAGCCAAAAGCACTCTCTGACTCCATAAAACAAGATGTATTAGAGCTAAATCAAAACCAACTGATCTAGAAAAACAGGTCAGGGAGAGAGATCATTTAAGAATCTGACTCCTTGGAAACCATGAACAAACAAAAAATGGAGACTAAAGTCAATTAATTTAACCTGAAAGATTTAGTAAGTCAAAGAAGGAATCATAGAAACAACAGGTAATGTCATAAAAGAAAATGACATTAACAACACAACATAGTAAAGCTTTTGGGATGCAGCCAAAAGAGTCCTTAGGGGAGCATTCATATCTCTAAATACTTTCATCAACAAAATGGAGGAAAAAAACAGATAAATGAATTGAGTATGCAATTTAAAAAACCCAGAAAAGTAACTAATCAAAAAACCTCAACTAAATATCAAAATAAAAAATTTGAAAACCAAACAAATCATCATAATTGAAACAAAAATAACCCACACTGAATTGGAAAATAAAGCTAGAGACCATTTACTGTTTGAAAAAAAGAACTTAATGATATCGTGTTAACGAATTTTATTTTTAAACAGAAGAAAACAAAAAATATCAATATCAAAAATTGAAAAGGAGGGGCAGCTAGGTGGCTCAGTGGACAGAGTGCCAGTTCTAGAGAAGGAGGCCCTGGGTTCAAATTTGACCTCGGATACTTCCTAGCTGAATGACCCTATGCAAGTCACTTAAGTCCAATTACTTAGCCCTTACTGCTCTTGAAATGGATACTTAGTATAGATTCTGAGACAGAATGGCAGGGCTCTTAAAAACAAAATGAAAAAGGAACATTTACAACAAATGGAGGAGAGAAGAAGTTAATAGTAACTAATTTGCTAAATTACATGCCAAAAAACAGACAACGTAAAGGAATTTGACAAATATTAATAAAAATATAAAATACCCAGGTTAGGAGGACAAGAAAGAAAATTTAATGTTAGATGGAGAAATTGGACAATCCATAAAAGGAAAAAAAACCAGAATTGCCTAGATTTACAAGTGAATCATCTCAAACATTCAAAGAACAATTTAATCATCCCACTCTTACCTAAACTGCTAAAAAAAAAAAGAAAATAGGAAAAGAGGAGGGATACTTTCAAATTCCTTCAATGATACAAATATGATTTTGATACCTAAATCAAGAAGAAACAAAGTAGAAGAAAGCTACAGACCAATAATTCTAATGAATATTGACTCCCCAAATCCTGAATAAAATAATAGCAAATAGGGCATAGCAATGTATTTTTAAAACTTCATATTATGGCTAGTTTGGATTTTTTTGGTAGGAATATAGGGTTAGCTCAATATTAGGAAAACTATAAACATAAAAGACCATATTAATAACAAAAATCAATAAAAATCACATTGAGTCAGTAGATATATAAAATATTTTTACAAAATATAACACCAATTCCTGTTTTTTTCCCCTAAACCCTTACCTTCTGTCTTACAATCAATATCAGTATTGGTTCCAAGGCAGACGAGTGGGAAGGGTTAGACCATGGGAATTAAGGGACTCACCCAGGGTCACAAAGCTAGGAAGTGTCTGAGGCCAAATTTGAACCCAGGACCTCCCATCTCTAGACCTGACTCTCAATCTGCTAACCTACCTAGCTTCCCCTTCCTATTCTTACTAAAAAAAGCTGAAGAGCATGAGAATAAGTGGGCCTTTTCTTAATGTGGCAAATATTATGTATCTAAAACCTAGGGCTAACATTAGATATAATGTAGAAATGTTAAAGGTATTTCAGATGAGAATAAAGATAAAGTAAGGATATTAATTAAGACCACTATTATATGACACAATGCTGGCAATCATAGCTGTAGCAATAAGAAAAGAAAAAGAAATGAGGGAATAAGTATGTATAAAAAATTAAACCATCACTTTTTACAAATAATATAATGGTTTATTTAGAAAATCCTATAGATTCCTGGTGCAGTGAGGTCAGGAAGTCAAGCCTAGAGTCAGGAAGATCTGAGTTCAAATCCAGCCTCAGACACTTTCTAGCTATATGACCCTCGACAAGTCACTTAATCCCTATTTGCTTCAGTTTTTCATCTGTAAAATGGGGACACACTGGAGAAGGAAATGGTAGACCACTCAAGTATCTTTGCCAAGAAAACTCTATATCTGTGGGGTCACATAGAATCAGACATGATTGAACAATGAAAACAAAAGATTCAACTATAAAAATCAATTAAAACTTCAAACAAGTAGCAGGATATAAAGTAAACTCCCACAAATCATCAGTTCTTCTATATTCTAGCAACAAAATCCAGCTCATAGAGCTAAAAGGAGAAATTCCATTCAAAATAACTACAGAGCCTATGGAATATTTGGGAATCTACCTACCAAGACTGGAACTACATGGATAGAATTAGAAAACATTCTTTATAGAGGACAGATCTAAATAAATGGAGAGATACTAATGGCTTATAGTTGGATTGTGCCAATATAGTAAAACTAAAAATACTACTTAAAATAATTTATATATTCAGGGGCCATTCTGATCAAACTTGTTCAGTTGTTTGGTGATGTCCAACTCTATGTGATCCCATTTGAGGTTTTCATGGCAAAGATGTTGGAGTGGTTTGCCATTTCCTTCTCCAGATCATTTTACAGATGAGGAAACTGAGGCAAACAGGGTGAAGTGATTTTCTTAGGGTCACACAGCTAGTAAGTATCTGAGGTGTGATTTGAACTCAGGTCTTCCTGACTCCAGAATCAGTGCTGCCTATAACAGAACTAACAATACTACAAGTAATTTATGTGTTTAGTGCTATGCTAATCAAACTACCAAAGGGTCATTTTGGAGAGCTAGAAAAAATAGTGACAAAATTCATTTGAAGGAACAAAAGGCCAAGAATCTCAAAGGAAATAATGAAACAGTAGTACCATATTTCAAACTATACAGTGAAGTAGTAATCATTAAGATTATTTTGGTATTGATAAATAGATAGAAAAGTTGGTCTCCAACTCCTCTTAATTTCATTGCCTTCTCTCTGTTAATAATCTCCTATTTAACCCATATGTAGCTTGCATTGTACATATTTGTTTGCTTGTTGTCTTCCCCATTAGATTGTAAGCTATATTAGGATGGGGATTGTCATTTACCTTTTTTTGTATTCCCAGTACTTAGCACAGTGCTTGGCACATAATAGTTGCTTAAATGTTTGTTGATTGATCAATGGAACAGAATAGATACAGAACAAACATAGTGGTATAGTATTTGATAAACTCAAACACCAACTTCCTAGGTAATGATTCATCATTCAACAGAAACTACTGAGAAAACTTTTAAAACAGTCAGAAAGAAAATAGGGTTAGGCCAACATTTTACCCTTGATACTAAACTGAACTCCATATAAAACCAGGACCTAAAAGTAATAAGTCACATAAACAGTTTAGAAGTACTGAGGACACATCTTTCATGACTACTAATAGGAAAAAGTTCTTAAACAAACAAAGGGATAGAAAGGATCACAGGTGATAAAAACAAAAATTTTGATTTAAAAAAACTGAAAAGGTTTTATACAAACAATATATGGCTGGAGTTAGAACTCTTCACTGAGGAAATATAATACAGGCAGCAAGTTTCTCTGATATATGCCTGCTATTTAAACTATATTAGAGGGGGCAGCTGGGTAGCTCAGTGGATTGAGAGTCAGGCCTAGAGACGGGAGGTCCTAGGTTCAAATCCGGCCTCAGACACTTCCCAGCTGTGTGACCCTGGGCAAGTCACTTGACCCCCATTGCCCACCCTTACCACTTTTCCACCTAGGAGCCAATACACAGAAGTTAAGGGTTTAAAAAAAACCATAAAAAAATTAAACTATATTAGAAATTGATTTAAAAAATAAAGTTAAGAGCTATTCCCCAATAGATAAATGCTCAAAGGATATTAATAGGCAGTTCTTAAGGAAAGAAGTTCAAACTATCAAATACCAAATACTCCAAATCACCAATAATTATAAAGATATAAATAAAAAGTAATCTGAGTTCCATTTCCTATCTATCAAATTGGCAGAGGGCAAAAAAGAAAATGACAACTATTGTAGGGACACTTGGAGGACAGGCACATTAATTCATGGTTGGAAGAGATATGAATTGGTCCAGCCATTTGGAAAGAAGTTTGGAATCATGCCCCAAAAGTCACTACATTTCATATCTTCTGACACATCAGAACTACTACTAGGCATATTTTGTATAAGAACACTTATATAACACATTAAGGTTTACAAAACACTTCACATATCGTCTCAAAAAGATAAAAGGAGGAAGAAAAATTGAGTACAAAAGTATATATAGCAGCAATCTTTATTGTGGTAAAGAACTAAAAACTAAGAGGGTATCTATAAAGTAGAAACTAGATAAGGAATTGTTACATATGAATGTAATGAAATATTACTGCACCATGAGAAATGACAAAAGTGATAGAAGTAGAGAAGGAAGAACTGATACAGAGTGAAGGGAATGGAACCAGGAGAATAATATATATGACTACAACATCATAAAGAAAAACAATTTGGAATGATTTAATAACTAAGACCAATGCAATGATCAACTACAAAAAAACTAGATGACTAGTGATGCATGCTACCCTGCTGCTAACAGGCAATGGCCTAGGACAGTGATGGTGAACCTTTTGGAGATGGAGTGCTGGGCCCTGCCCTACCCCTGCCCCCCTAGACCAAGTGCTGTGCCCCTCCCCAACACTGAGTGGCAGGCATACCCTGTTCCCCCCTTACTCCACAAAGGGGAGGGAGAAAGTTCTCCCTTTGGGCTGTTGAGTGGAGGGGCAGGTGAAGTGAGGAATGTCCTCAGCAAGTGTAGAGAGGGGGAGGGGAGTGGTTCAAGTGCTCTGCTTCCTTCTAGTTCTATTGCCTGTGAGCTATCCACCTTACCCACTGTGTGCTCCCATTGGGCTGCTGAACATGGGAGGAGGGTGAAAAAATGTTGTTGGACACAATGGAGAAGGGGAGGGAGCAGCTCTGCCCGAGTTCCTCTGCCTTTCTAGTAATGAACTCTGGGGAGGGGGAGGGTGGGGAAGGGCAGCTGCGTGCCCTCAGAGAGCGCTCTGCATGCCATCTTTGGCATCCATGCCATAGGTTCACCATCACTGGCCATGGGATACAGAGGTACAGAGTAAGACACACATTTTCAGATGTGACCAGTGTGTAGACTTCTTTTGCTTGATTATACTTCCTTATTATGAGGAAGATCTTTTTTAATTTTGAGGAGAATATGGAGAGAAGCAAAGAGTGATAGTGATGGTGATGTCAAAGAAAGAAGAAAAGAAAGGAAATAGTGTCAATGAAGAATTTTTAAAATTTATAGAAGAGAATAGAAGGAAGTTCAGAAGGAGACACAGACAAGAAGGACAGCTTTGAAACTAATGTACTGAATTTATTATGTATATGTATATATATTTAAACAAATTGTACATAATAGAGATTTGCAGTTTTATATATAATCCTGTTTTCTCTTAGTCTTTCTATTTGGAAATGTCTGTGCTTGTTTATGTTTGTCAACTTCATAATAACAAAAAATAATTTTTTAAAGAAAGAAAATGGAACGTTATCCCTCCCCATACCCCACCCCTCCCACCCCTTATTGATTCAAATCCCTGGAGCAAGAGCCTCTTAACTCAAAAGAAGCATTTTAACTGTTCCAAATCACCAGCCATTAAGAAATTCATGGAAGCCAATAAGCTGTTCAGGTTCGAACACAGTACAGAAAACCCCATTCATTTCTTCTCTATTCATTGGGAATTTGTGATCATTCAGATGGGGCTGGGCTGAAATTTGCCTTTTGCCCTATGAAAAAGCATTTGTTAAGAAAATGAATAGAAGAAGCAAGATGGTAAGGCTTACTTGGGAAAACCCACTGTTTTCAAGTACTTAAAAATCCCCTTTAAGTGGCACCATATTTGCATAACAACAAGCAAATTATAAATTATTCTTAGCTATGTGTTAAAGCCAGTCCAGCAGTAGAACAACTAGTTGGCAGTGCTGGCTGTATTGTTTATGCTACTGTTGTGTATTTGAAAGTGATAAAATTGCATTTCTTAAATATATATATATATATATAAGTATAT
>NW_025343154.1:0-2355 GCF_016433145.1 Gracilinanus agilis
AAGGAAGAAAGGAAAGGAAAACCCTTTGAT
Source organism: Gracilinanus agilis (assembly GCF_016433145.1). NCBI lineage: Eukaryota > Metazoa > Chordata > Mammalia > Didelphimorphia > Didelphidae > Gracilinanus > Gracilinanus agilis. The sequence continues at coordinate 31 of NW_025343154.1, forward strand.
TTGGACCAATTAAGTTGATATTGAATCTAAATTAGATACAACATGGAGGAAGGTGGGGCAGATTCCCTAATTTGATACCACCATTTTTGTCCCTCCAAAAATGACCTCATTTTGAAATTTGTAAGACAATATTGTTCATTTTAACTATTTAAGGAAATTCTGGAGTTGTTTATAACAAAAAGAGACCCAGAATTAATTTAGGAAATATGAATTTTGGTATAACCTCACCACTGGCGTATACATCATTTTGACTTGGGACAAGTTTATAAGCATGATTCCTACAAAATAAGCTTGTTATGAGAGTGAGAGAGGAATATGTTTTGTGAGATTTATATTTTGGAGGAAATAAAACACTTTAATGACTTGTCAAAATACATTTAGCATCATTTTTTGTGGTAGCAACAAGTCAAAAACAACTGAAAAAGGGTTAAGCAAAGTGATATACACAAGGGTAATAGAATATTATTGAAATATTAATTTGCTATTATTTCTTTTCTATGAGAAATAATAAATATGGAGAACGTTGAGAACAATGATGAAATGCATGTAACTGATGCAAAATGAAATCAGCAGGATCAGAAAAGCAAAAAAATGGCTATAACAAGTAATTAGAAAGTGCAATAGTAACCAAACAATAATAACTATATACTGCAAAATTATACTGACTAGGTTTGTCCCTGGAGAATAAATATAATAGTGATGACAAGAATAATAGTGTATATTTTTAGAGCACCTACTATGTTCCAGACCCTGTGCAAAGAGCTTTCCAAATTTCTCACTTGATCCTCACAACAAGCCAGGAAGCCGTACTATCCTTATTTCACAGATAAGGAAACTGAGTCTGAGAGGTTAAGTAATTAACGGGAATGAGGGATCACACAGATAGTAAGTGTGTGAGGTAAGTTTTGAACTCAGGTCTTTCTGATCTGAGGACCAGCCTTCTATGCACTGTGGTGCCTCCTAGTCTAACCTCTGATCTTTGCAGAAAGAGGGAGGCACTATGGGTTCGGGAATGTGGCACGAGAATGGCATTAGAATGAACTATTTTCTTTTTTTCAGTCTCAGTTACTGTCTTTCTCTGCCTCTGTTTCTGTCTCTCCTCCCACCCTCCCTCCCCATTCTCCCTCTTTCTCCTCTTCCTCCTCTTCTTCCCTTTGTCCCTCCCTCTCAGTATCTCTATTTGTCTGTCCATCTCTCTCATTCTTTATTACAAAGGATGGTTCTCTGGGCATGAGGGATCAAAGGATGAATAGGGAAAAGGAAGGCAATGTAAAAAAAGGCATCAATAAAAACATGGAAACACTCTCTTATAAGTTATCATGAGAAAAATGAATGAGTGAAAGAATGAAAAAGCATTTAAGGAGGGCTGATTGTTGGTCTTGCCTCGTGCTGAGGGGTGAGGGTACCGCTACAAAGTCCCGGCCCTCAAAGGACAGACATTCTAATGGTGAAGCCAATATGCGAAGGACTGTGATATTGGAGAAGGATGCTGTGCTGACAGAAGTCTTAGGGACACAGAGGGGACCCATCGGGGAGGGTCAGACTGATGCGTTCCTCTTCCCTGTTCCGAGAAGGGCAGTGGTAGGATTCATTCCATTCTGGTGCCAAAGCAAAGCCCTGAGGATGGGGTCTTCTACATGAGGCGCCCATCTTTGGGAACAATGAGAAGAAGGATGGAGAGCAGAGTGAATAATGGCAGGATCTGGCCGAGATGGAGAAGGCCACGTGAGGCACAGAGTTAAAGGGGAATTGCTCTCATGTAAATCTCGGTGAGCAACATGATGTCTTGGGAAGAAACAATATTGGATGGAAAGACCACAACCTCCGGGTTCTTCTCTAAATATCTGATAGTAGATGAATTATTTATGTGATAAATCATTCCAACTCTTTCTATTTGAACCCCAGCTTCCTTTAAGTCCCTTTTTTACTAGAAAGTCTTTCCCTGGAAGCTGTAATCAATTTATTAATTCTAGTGCCTTCCTCTAGCTAATTACTTCTATGTTTATCCAGGATATAACTAGCTCTCTCAATATTTGTTTGCATGTCTTCCCCATTAGTTTGTCAACTCCTTTCGGGCCAGAGCTATCTTTTAGCTCTTTTTGTATACCCAGATTTAGCCTAGTGCCTAGTACATAGCAGGTACTTAGTCAATGCAGATTGAGTATAATCAATCTACGTATCGATATGTGGCTGAGGATAGGTAAATGCATCTGTGCGTATACACAATTTACCCATTTCTCATTCTTTCACTCATTTTCCCTTCAATTACTTACCTAGTCTTCCCTTCTCTCTCTCTCTCTCTCTCTCTCTCTCTCTCTCTCTCTC
>NW_025343155.1:0-9668 GCF_016433145.1 Gracilinanus agilis
CCTTAATTTGTTAATATATGCACTCAGGGATATAAATTTCCCCCTGAGTACTGCCTTGGCCGCATCCCACAGATTTTGGTAGGATGTCTCATCATTGTCATTTTCTTCAATGAAATTGTTGATTGTTTCTATGATTCCTTCTTTGACAAATTGGTTTTGAAGAATCATATTATTTAATTTCCAATTAGTTTTTGATTTTCCTGTCCAAGTGCCCTCACTCATTATTATTTTTATTGCATTATGATCTGAGAAGGTTACATTTATTATTTCTGCTCTTTTGCATTTGTTTGCAATGATTCTATGCCCTATAACATGGTCGATCTTGAGCCAAAAGCTAAGCTTTAAGTAATGTTTCCTAGAATCCCAGAGCTGGGGGAAACTCTAAAGAGTCAAATAGTGAAATAAAAAGAGCTTAATCCTTCTTTTAGGTGAACTCAGTCTGAACATTCATGGGTACAGAGGTGATGGGTGTCTCTTGGTGGAAATAGGAAAGAAGGTCATTGGGCCACCACACCTTTGAGCCTATCAGCAGTAGTTATTTTTTAAAATACCTAATATATGTACAGACCTTGATACCCTTCCTGAATTCATATATCAATTATTCAAGTGTCATTTATTTTGAGGTGAAAATGGAAATTCCACAATGCAGAGTGGTAATGACATATCATGCAATTGTTTCCTTTCAGCATATTATGTTATTTTGTGTGTATTTAGATATATGAACTTATTGATTATATTATGCTTTTGGCAAATATGAACTTCACAAAATGGACAAGTGGCTTTAAAACATTTCTTGCAAAGAACTTGGGGTTTGATAGTATTATTAAAGCAAAAGATGGTAGAGTAGGTCATTTCTTACCCTCCTAATAAGCCTCACAAACAATCAAAAATAATTTCAGAGAATCGAACTTAAAAGAGGCCAAAACAAACAGGATTTGGGAATGAAGCTGAACAGTCTGGAAAATTAGGGAGGTTTCTGACTTTCCTGACCTTAGTCCCAGTGACATGGGCCCTGAGGAGTGGAACAAAACAAACAGTAGAATAAACAAGGTAACCCCTGGGGGCAAAATTGGCAAACTCACCTAGTTCACTAAGCCTCACAACCTGTATCCCAGAGGATGCCTCTGAGATGCTCAGGTAGAAGGCCCTTGGAATAGCTGTTTCTGCTGTGGCCTCAGTTCTAAAGACCCCACTCTGGCCCAAAGCTGGAGATTGAATGAGTGGAGCCCATGGAATCTGGGAAAACTGGGTCCTGAGGTCAGGAGCTCAAGCCTTGCTGCTAGTGAAAATGGGACTCTGGAAGAAAAAAAAAGATCCATGAATTGGACACCTGCTCTATCCCAGGTTATGATAGTAGGAGAGGAGTAAGGAAGGAGTTTACACTGGTGAGTGTGGTTGCTGAGTGGAGCCCTGTCAGCTGGGACTCTGGTCAGAATACCTAACTGGAACCTAACTCCCAGGTTAAAAAAAGAAAATGCTACAAGTAGTAAGAAAAAAGCAATAAAGTGGGACTACAGTCAGAATAGCACAAGACTTAACAGTCACAATGTTAAAAGAATGCAGGACATGCAACACAGCACTTTGTAGGGTAGAAGAACTGTGTTTACAAACAAGAAACAAAGAATCCAGCAAAGATGAGTATAATTATAAAAGTGAATATTTAATGAACTAAAGTATTTTCAACTGTTTGTGGGGAAAAACCAGAACTCAGAAGAAAATTTTATCTATAAGAAACATACAAAGGTAATGAAAGACTAATCATAAGCAACTCAAAAGGTCAAATTCTTTGATTTCTGTATGGGGAAATGTCATCTACTGCCCTTGGGAATGACATCATTACCTGAATATTTTAAGGGGCATATAGGGAGGTAAGACCTGAGGCAGAGGTAAATGGAATGGAATGAGCTAAAATGATAATGGAATAAACTAGGAGGAAGAAGGATGGATTGGCTTTCTAATTAGGAAGAGTGGAGGAACTACCACAGAGAAGGAGATGTATGAGGAAAAGCAGCTCCATCCACCTTCCTGGCATCTATCATTACCTGGCATCCTCTAACTATAGCCTAAACAGCTATTGTCAGCATAAGCTAAGTGTCTAACTTCATTCTAAGTCTCCAGTGCCCTGACATGAGAGTGTGTAACTCACTTGGAGGGAGGAGCTAGTTGAACTTTAAATAGGTACTTTAAAGAGGAAATTGGACATCTGAGGAGAGATATGATAGAAACAAAGGAAGAGGAGGACAAACAGTGAGAAGGAACAGAGTAGATGTAAATGCATAACCAGCAATTTAATGGAATAGACTCACCCATAGGAAGAAAATAGATAAAAGAAAGAATAAAAAACAATAGCAACAAAACAATAAACCCAGGACCTCCAATGTGTTGTTTATAGGAAACACACTGAAAAACGAGAGACAAAGAGTGTGAAGGTGAGAGGATGGAGCAGAATATACTATGCTTCACCTGATCCAGAGAAGTCAGGGATGGTATTCATGATCTCTGACACTAAAATGGATATAATTGGAAGTGATGAATGTTGAGGGACATACTTTGGATAATGAAGCATTATTGGACCTCTATTTACCAAGTGTTATAGCATCCAGATTTCTAAAGGAAAAAGTAAATGAGATAGAGGTTCAAATAAATAGCAAAATAATAATAGCAGGTGACTTTAAATTTTCCCTCTAAGAACTAGATAAACCTAAGAAAAAAAGAAAGAAATTAAGGAAATGAATAGAACCTTAGATAAGTTAAATATGATGGGTATCAGGAGAGTCACCCACACCTACAGAGGGTTTGTTTTCAATCTAAGCTTCAGTATTGTGTTATTCAGAATTTCTGGGGGTTCTATTTAGAGGTATTTTGGGGCTCTTTTGAGCTTTTAAATGATAAACTTCCTGTGGACATTTGGGATACTTTAAGACTACATTTTCCGTGGTTTAATGGGTTTCCGGTTTTGGACGTGATGACGTCAACCAACGTGAACCAACATAGAACGTGACTTAAATGGGGAGATTAGGCTTGACTCACTCTCTTTCGTACAAAGCAGCCAGGTGGAGGGAAGAAAAATGGCGGGCAGTTTGAAATAGCTTTTATCAGGCTTGTGGTCTTATATTTTTTTTAATCCAACAATGGTCTTAATTAAAATATTACTTTTCCTCATAATATCAGCCTTTATCATTTTTAAATATAACAGTATATACATAATCCATACATAGTTTCTGGAGGGACAACAATAGTCTAGATCAGTGATGGGCAAACTATGGCCTGCCAGCCAGATGCAGCCCCCTGAAATGTTCTATCTGGCCACAAGAGACATTATTCCTAATCTGATGAATACAATGAGTAGGATACAATACAATGAAACTTTGAAAGAGTTGCCTTAGAAACAGACTGACAGATGAATTTCCTTTCCTTTGGCCCTCTCTTTAAAAAATTTGCCCATCACTGGTCTAGAGCATAAACATTCTGCAAAAGTCTTGCTTTAGCAGTCTATGGAGGTAGTCTTTATTTCTGGGGAAAAAAGTTTCTCTGGATATACTCAAGCTGGAAAGAGTTAGTCTTGGAAAAAGTATGGTCCTGGAAACAGATTGTGTCTTCTGCCAAAGGACCAATATAGCTAAACTTTGTCCTGTAATTGTATGTTAAATGAGAACCAGGTAAGTTAAAGTGGTAATATTAAATGCTGATAGGAGTATGAAGGAAAAGGCCGAATTATTATTATATCTTATTAAAGTTGCATATATAATTTAAAATTATATTGCTAGAGGAGATGTGAATTTTTTTGGAAAAAAGATGGAAATATACATTATGAGTTATTAAGCTGTTCATGCTCATTTCCCTGTTGATCCCATTACTGGGTATATATGAAAATATTCATTGAAAATTTGTTTGTAATAACAAAATAATTGGAAATGATACATATGCAACGAATCAGAGAAATGGCTGGATAGATTGTGATATTTGAATGTAATTGATTCTATTATATAATTAGAAATGATAAATACTCAAAATATTCAAACTAAAAGAAACATACAAAGAGGTGAAAAAAGAAGAAAAGATAATAAGAATAATACATACTATAATTACATTTAAAAAACAGCCACAGAATGAAGAGAAAAAGGTATCCAAGTAAAACAAATCCAAAGGGAATTCAAAAGCAGACGATGTTTATATTAGTACATATATATGTAATTTATGTATTTTAGACAAATTGTAAACAATGTGGAGCTTGTGGTATTGCACACAATTATTTTATGCATTTGTTTAGTTAAATTATTTTTGATGGTGGTGATTATTAAGTAAATATAAGATTAGAAAAAAGAGAAAAAAGAATAATATTAAAATGTGAACTCAAGTAAGCAAGGTGAAAGCAAAAGAGTTGACACTTCTGTTATTAAATTATTATTAAAGCTCTTTGTCAGATGTATTATAGGACAAAAACAATGGTTACTTAAGTAGATATGATAATGCAATAAACTGATACAATAAATAAATATCTATTGAAATATAGACATGCATTCCCTATCATGGATTATCAACTGAATCCTAAGAGTATCTTGATGTATTAAATAAATAAGTATCAGAAAACAATATAATGCATGAGAGGTTTCTTGAGTGGATAAAAGTACAGTTGTTTCTAGAATATTTCAAATTATGGTATTTGCTAAATTTTGATTCAAAAATGAAAGACATGAAAACCCACTAAAGGATGGATGCACTTGTATCCTTTTTTAATTTTAATTTTTAAATATTTTTCCATATTTATATGATTCATTCTCTTTCCTTTCCTTCTTCCCTCCCCCCTCGCAGAGATGACAAGCAAGTCTACTTGGTTGTACTTGATACCAACTTCCATATTAATCATTTTTACTATAGAGTGATCTTTTAAAGCCTAAACACCAAATTACATACCCATATATACATGTGATAAGTGATGTCATATTTTCTCTTTTGCATTTCTACTCCCATTAATTCTTTCTCTCAATGTGGTGAGCATTCTATCCCATTAGTCCTTCAGGAGTGACCTGGCTTGTTACATTTCTACTAGTTGCAAAGTCCATTATATTTGGTAAAATAAAGATAGGTGAAGGCAAACTTGCAAAAGACTTTGGGGGAAAAGCATGCAAGAACCTTGTGGAAGAGGCAATTTGCGAAGACAGTGGACCACAAGCCTGGAACCATTTGGGGTCGCATTCCAGAATGAGAGGGAAGGAGGAGGAAAGAAGGAAGGAGGAGGAAAGAGAGTTGCAGGGGGCGCTTTTGCCTTGGGACACTATAAGGGGGGGGAAAAGAGAAACTTCCAGTGGCCATTTTTATGGGTTACAGGGGTTTTGGCAGAGCTCAGGACTTACCTGAGAAGATCCAGGGATCCAGAGACTCGTTACCTGATCCCGACCCTCATCCTGATCTCAGTTTAGTGCTGAGACCCGGTTCCTGAAGATTTCATGTGAGTGAGAGAAGTTGCCCAGACAGAATCTGTCTGCCATACTCCAAGCCAGACCATTCTCAGCTTTAGCCTGTTGGCTTCTAGCTAAAACCTTTTAATCTGAATTTTGTTCTCATTTTTGGACCATCTAGTCAGATTTTTGTTATCTAGAAAGGTTTAAGAAGATAGAGAAAGTAAACAGAGTAGTCCAATGATGTTGGGACCAAGCAGGTCCCTGCAGATCAGTACCTGAGTGGGAGGAGCTAGAACCTGGTAGCTTAGCGAACTCCTTTTACCCTGGTCCTCTACTCAGCCTGCTATTTACAAAGAAAACATTGTTTATACCAGAATTCCCAATTGGCACTCGAGGATCCTGGGTGGGAGCCAAATTCGATGGCTGGTTATAGAGACCTTTGAACAGCCAGGGAAGCAATCATTGAGCCCATGAAAATAAATTCTAGAAACACTGGGACCTGGTTAAAATTACAGCACTTGAGACAGGAGGTGGGAGAGACCCCATCAAGCTTTTTAGATACAGTGATAGAATGTGCAGAAAAATGGATTAGACTTGATCTTCTCATAGAGGAAAATATAAATCATATCCACAGATAATTTGTAAAAAATGCATGCCCTGTGTTTAGAAATCTTTTTTCATAGTAGCTGTCTGAATTGATTTGACATGGGTCTGGATGAACTTCGGATAGTGGCTAATTATATTCCTCCTCTTTACTCAGAAGCCCTATTAAAATACTTTTCGTTACCATGGAGTAAGCAAAATACAAATCTGCCACAGAATACCTGTGCATTCTCTGATCCAAAAATTAGGGAACTTCCTCATTCCCAGAAATAGGCTCACCAAGAATTAACATAGTCAGAGAACACTAGTCATACTCCAAAAACTGAACCTTTATTTACCAGTGCCCTCAATCTATTTGACTACATAGTGAAATAGGTCTATACAGGAAGTACTTTTCTGGGTCCTTCCAAAAGATCAAAAGTCTGGGATGCTATGCCGGAATCACAGATGATGATATGACCTTTGTAGTACCCATGCAAGTCATTCGTGAGCTATGACAGGAAACAAAGCCATTTTAACACAATATGTTCCATCCAGGGGAGCCACCAAGAGGCCTCAATCCTATTAGAGCCATAAGAGTCATAAAAGAAGACAGGTCCCAAATTCATAAAATGTAAGTTACAAATAAGGGCTGATTTGTACTGGAAAAATGATTTTCTTCACTGAGAGTTTACTGATGAAATCATAGCTCTAGTTTAAAAAAAAGAGAAGGTGAAATGACATTATTAATACCTTCAAATTAAATATTCTAAATACTGAAAAAACAATCTAGCATTTTGTTCCCATTTCAGTTGGTAATTCCAAGCTTAATGACTTTTTATGGTTTCTTTTTTTCTTTTTAAATTTAAACATTTATTAATATTCATTTTTAACATGGTTACATGATTCATGCTCCTACTTTCCCATTCAACTCCCTCACTCCCCTCACCCATGGCCAACGCACATTTCCACTGGTTTTCTCATGTGTCCTTGATCAAGACCTATTTCCAAATTGTTGATAGTTGCATTGGTGTGGTAGTTTCCAGTCTACATCCCCAATCATGTCCACCCCAACCCATGCGGTCAAGCAGTTGTTTTTCTTATATGTTTCCTCTCCTGCAGTCCTTCCTCTGAATGTGGGTAGCATTCTTTACCATAAATCCCTCAGAGCTGTCTTGTGTCATTGCAATGCTGCTGGTACAGAAGTCCATTACATTCGATTTTACCATAGTATATCAGTCTCTGTGTTTAGTGTTCTCCTGGATCTGCTCCTTTCACTCTGCATCAGTTCCTGGAGGTCTCTCCAGTTCACCTGGAACTCCTCCAGTTTATTATTCCTTTTACCACAATAGTATTCCATCACCAGCACATACCACAATTTGTTCAGCCATTCCCCAATTGAAGGCCATCCCCTCATTTCCAGGTTTTTGCCACTACAAAAAGCGCAGCTATAAATATTTTCATACAAGTCTGTTTATCTATGATCTCTTTGGGGTACAAACCCAGCAATGGTATGGCTGGATCAAAAGGCAGGCATTCTTTTATAGCACTTAGAGCAAAGTTCCAAATTGCCATCCAGAATGGTTGGATCAGTTCACAACTCCATCAGCAATGCATCAATGTCCCAATTTTGCCACATCCCCTCCAGCATTCATTACTCTCCCCTTCTTTCATTTTAGCCAATCTGCTAGGTGTGAGGTGATACCTCAGAGTTGTTTTGATTAGCATTTCTCTAATTATTAGTGATTTAGAACACTTTCTCATGTGCTTATTGATACTTTTGATTTCTTTACCTGAAAATTGCCTATTCATGTCTCTTGCCCATTGATCAATTGGGGAATGGCTTGATTTTTTATACAATTTCTTTAACTCCTTGTATATTTGAGTAATTAGATCCCTCTCAGAGTTTTTTGTTATAAAGATTTTTTCCCAATTTGTTGTTTCCCTTCTGATTTTGGCTACATTGTTTTTGTTTCTACAAAAGATTTTTAGTTTAATATAATCAAAACCATTTAATTTACATTTTGTAATTTTCTCTAACTCTTGCTTGGTTTTAAAATCTTTCCTTTCCCAGAGATCTGACAAGTATACTATTCTGTGTTCAGTTAACTTATTTATAGTTTCCCTCTTTATATTCAGGTCATTTACCCACTCTGAATTTATCTTGGTGTAGGGTGTGAGATGTTGATCTACACCTATTCTCTCCCATATTGTTTTCCAAATTTCCTAGCAGTTTTTGTCAAATAGTGGATTCATGGCCCAAAAGTTGGGCTCTTTGGGTTTATCATACACTGTCTTGCTGACATCATTAACCCCAAGTCTATTCGACTGATCCTCCCTTCTATCTTTTAGCCAGTACCATATTGTTCTGGTGACTGCTGCTTTATAGTACAGTTTAATATCTGGTACTGCTAGGCCCCTTTCTTTCACATTTTTTTTCATTATTTCCCTTGATATTCTTGATCTTTTGTTGTTCCAAATGAACTTTGTTATAGTTCTTCCTAATTCAGTAAAGAAGTTTTTTGGTAATTTGATAGGTATGGCGTTAAATAGGTAAATTAATTTGGGTAGAATGTTCATTTTTTTTAACATTTATTAATATTCATTTTTAACATGGTTACATGATTCATGCTCCACCTTTCCCCTTCAACCCCCCCCCGCCCCCCCCCACCCATGGCTGATGCGCATTACCACTAGTTTTGTCATGTGTCCTTGATCAAGACCAATTTCCAAATTGTTGGTAGTTGCATTGGTGTGGTAGTTTCGAGTCCACACCATCAATCATGTCCACCCCAACCCATGCATTCAAGCAGTTGTTTTTCTTATATGTTTCCTCTCCTGCAGTCCTTCCTCTGAATGTGGGTAGCATTCTTTACCATAAATCCCTCAGAATTGTCCTGGGTCATTGCATTGCTGCTGGTACAGAGGTCCATTACATTTGATTTTACCACAGTATATCAGTCTCTGTGTACAATGTTCTTCTGGCTCTGCTCCTTTTGCTCTGCATCTGTTCCTGGAGGTCTCTCCAGTTCGCCTGGAACTCCTCCAGTTTATTATTCCTTTTACCACAATAGTATTCCATCACCCGCATATACCACAGTTTGTTCAGCCATTCCCCAATTGAAGGACATACCCTCCTTTTCAAATTTGTTGCCACCACAAAAAGCGCAGCTATAAATATTTTCGTACAAGTCTGTTTATCTATGATCTCTTTGGGGTACAAACCCAGAAATGGTATGGCTGGATCAAAGGGCAGGCATTCTTTTATAGCCCTTTGAGCATGATTCCAAATTGCCAGCCAGAATGGCTGCATCAGTTCACAGCTCCACCAGCAATGCATTAATGTCCCAATTTTGCCACATCCCCTCCAGCATTCATTACTCTCCCCTTCTTTCATTTTAGCCAATCTGCTAGGTGTGAGGTGATACCTCAGAGTTGTTTTGATTTGCATTTCTCTAATTATTAGAGATTTGGAACACTTTCTCATGTGCTTATTGATACTTTTGATTTCTTTACCTGAAAATTGCCTATTCATGTCTCTTGCTCATTTATCAATTGGGGAATGGCTTGATGTTTTATACAACTGCTTTAATTCCTTGTATATTTGAGTGATTAGACACCTGTCAGAGTTTTTCGTTATAAAGATTTTTTCCCAATTTGTTGTTTCCCTTCTGATTTTGACTA
>NW_025343156.1:0-13699 GCF_016433145.1 Gracilinanus agilis
CTCTCTCTCTCTTTCTTTCTTTCTTCCTTCTTCCTTTCTTTTTTGCTGGTGGTAGTGATTAAGTATAAAATTAAAAAATTTAATTTAATAAAATTAAAAAAAGAAATTACTTGTATCAGTAATTATACATATCACATGATATAAAAATGCAATTACCTAAAAATACCATAATAGTGACCTCGTTAAGATGTTTAAAAAGTAGATAAATAATAATCTATTAAAATACAAAAGCTAAAAACAGAACACGTTACCGAAGATTGTAAATCTGACAATGAAACAAAGCAATATTTATGAAAGAAAAAGGTTAAAATAGTATAAATAAACAAAAAAGCACTAGATAAAATAAATTCTAGTTGAATAGCCTATTATGAAATAAAACTATATTCCTACACATGCACTTTTCTGCCCTTCTAAGAACAGAACCCAAGATACTTAATGTGCAATACTCTTCCATGTCTATTACTTTAGAAATTTGTTTTAACAAAAGTTATTATGTTCTACCAAAATGCTTGCTCAAGTACATGTCAATAAAAAGCATCAAATAAAAATACAAAGCTATCATCATATTTTAATGCCAAGAGCATGAAAATTCTCAAAATTCGTTTCCCCTATATTGCTAAGGGTCCAATAACAATATCCTTGGTAAGTCACAAATTAATTCACCCACAAAATGCTTCTTTTAACAAAAGGCTATGGTGGAGTGTCTGAATAGAGTAAGTGTTGTATCAAATGAGTTGTCTACAACTTTGCTCAGCTGAACTGGATGTTTCAGGCACATAGATTACTTTTCTCAAATCTTTTCAAATCCCTTTTAAACCCTTGTGCAATTTGTTTCTATTTCAGCATGCCCTCTATATGGGTTCATCCCATATTAAACAACAAATACAGGTCAAATGGGATGTCTCTTTGACGTAGCCCAAGATTGACCTTAAGTCATTCTTCTCTAAGACAACTAATTTAAACTCATTAAATAATACATTTATATGTTGGTTTTATAAACTACTGCAACATTATAACAGGCAGATGACAAACCCATCTACTTGTTTGTTTGAAGAACTAAAGTCTTATACACATGCATCTTATTATAGTACTGCAGATATATTCTAGTATTAGCCTATTAGATAAACACTGATCAATCATCACCCAGAAATTTGCCACACTCTGCTCTATCGTGTTGTTAGATTTGGTTTTCTTTCCTCTCAAAGCACTTTTTTTTTTCTTGGTGTGGTAGGGCACAGAGATCGTTTTGCTCCATTTAAGCCACCATCTTCCAAGTGTTTTCACTGTGTTTTTCTGCGTTTCTCCTCTGTGTTCAACTCCGTGAGTCTGGTGCCAGCAAGACCCTCTCTCCAGGCTAGTGCGTTTGCCCACCCGGAGATTTCAGAAACCACTGGAGATTCAGCACAGCACGTGGGGGAGGAGTCCTGGGTTTCCCCTTCTTCTTTACCCTCAGACCTAACAGTTCAAGAATTCAAGCCTTTTTCTTGGCATACCTCTTGAGCTGTCCAGCATAGGATCCCACTGCTCTGTCCTGTTTTTAGATTTGGTTTTCTTTCCTCTCGAAGTGCTTTGTTTTTTATCTTAGAATGGAAGGGTGCAGAGGTCTGAAGTTTTTCTCCGTCTAAGCCACCATCTTTCCAGAATCCTCGTGGGTATAAACTGAAAGATTTAAGTCGGGCCATCTTTAAAGATTTTTAAGTCCCTTTCTTTTGATAATGTTGCTCATAATTAGAGGTGATTACAGCTTAACACTTTTACCCACTTTTAAGTAATTTGTTTATAACTATAAGGTTTAATTGGAAAATGATCCTATATACTAAAAGTTTGTAGATTGAGGCTTAATTTTTCCTGGGCAGACTTATGGTATATTAATTATTATTATTAAAGAATGCTATGCAAAATCTTTTATGTGATTTTTGAAGGTCTGATATCTTTTTATTTACTAGCTAAATCATTGCAACAACTTGAGAGTGATAAGGCAATGGGGCCCTAACAAACTGCCTAATTTGGCCAGTCAGTATTGTTGGGGAAGTTGAAACAAGTTGCACATAATGTTTATCTGCAATGTGAAGTCTCTTTCCTAGGGGGTCTCCTTTTCCTAATGCAGAGGACTCACTCAAAACTGTTGGGGCTCAAACATTTTGTATCCCAGTCATTTTTGAGGGACCCAACTCTGGAGCAGTCTACCTTAAAGCTAGAACCTAGAGACTAGATCTATGAGAAAAGGGAAACCTACACAAGAAAGCTCTTTAGCCTAGGTGTACCCTATCAAGTCATTCCCCAAAGCTGAAGAGTCAAAAGCTGATACCTCTGTCTCATCTAAAGAGGGTCCTAACCCCACAAGAGAACAGTTCAGACCCTAGGGATGATGTCAGGCTCTGTCTAACCTAGAAAAAAAGGCAGACAATAGTAGTGATCTTCTGAATGTAGGCTTAGTATCCTGTGTCATGGTCCCCTTACCTGAAAGAATTTTCTTGGTATCCTAACTTGGGCAATGTCCCTTTCAAGGTTGACTAGTGCTTCAACCTGAAAAAAAGAAATTACAATTGACAGCTTATTTCCAGGTAGTGAACAAAGAGCAAATGAAATAGAAGACCAAGGAATTCCAAGAAAAATCATAGACATTCCAGTGAATTGGACACAGGCTTTTGGAAGATCTCAAAAAAAAAAAAACAACAAACCTCAAGAACTTAAAATTCAATTAATTCAAGAACTCAAAAAACAATCAAGAGAGGCTGAAGACAATTGGAAAAAGGAAATACATGAATTAAAACAAGAAAATAATGTCTTAAAAGCAAAAATTGACCAGCTTGAAAATGAAGCAAAGAAGGTGAAAGATGACCTACAAAGAAAATCAGACCAGAAGGAGAAGGATGACCAAAAAGCCAGGGATGAAATTCAGTCTTTAAAAATTAGAATTCAACAACTAGAAGCAAATGACTTCACAAGGCAGCAAGACTATATGAAGCAAAATCAAAAGAATGAAAAATTTGAGTAAAATATGAAATACTTCATTGGCCAAACCTCAGATCTGGAAAACAGATCTCAGAGAGACAATTTAAGAATCATTGTCTGTTGCAGGGGTCTGCAACGTATGGCTCTCAAGCCATATCTGGCTCTTTTGATGGTCAGATATGGCTCTTTCTGCAGGAGCCATAAAGTCATTTTTTTTTCAGGCGCTGTTACAAGAGCGCATACTGTTACAGAAGCACGCACTGTGAGCACTGTATGGCTCTCATGAAATTACTTTTTAAAAATGTGGCATTTATGGCTCTCACGGCCAAAAAGGTTGCCAACCCCTGGTCTACTGAAACATCATGACAAAAGGAAAAGCTTGGACATCATACTACAGGAAATTATCCAAGAAACCTGCCCTGACATTCTTGAACAAGAGGGAAAAGTGGAAATTGAAAGAATCCACAGATCACCTTCTATATTTAATCCACAACTGACAATTCCCAGGAATATTATAGATAAATCTAAAAACTACCAGACCAAGGAAAAAATATTACAAGCTGCTAAGAAGTCATTCAGATACCAGGGAACCACAGTTAGGATAACACAGGATCTGGCTGCATCTACATTGAAGGACCAGAAGGTATGGAATACAATATTCCGGAAAGTAAGGGAACTGGGTCTACAACCAAGAATCAACTATCCAGCAAAACTGACTATATTATTGCAGGGGAAAGTATGGTCATTCAATAAAAATGAAGACTTCCAAGCATTTATAAAGAAAAAAACTGGACTTAAAGAGAGAATTTGCTGCCCAAACACAGAACTCAAAAGAATCACCATAAGGTAATTAATGGGGGGCGGGGGGGGAATAAACAAACAAACAAAAAACCCTTTTCTTTAAGGGACCCAATAAGTTCAATTTATTTGTATCCCTATAAGAAAAGATGATATTGGTAACTCAGTTTATACTCACTAGAACCAAAAGTAAATACAATTATTACTATACCCTTCCCCTCACCACGCTGCTCTGAGCATGAAGGAGAAAAGAAGAAAAACAAAAGCTTGCTTTACACACACACACACACACACACACACACACACACACACACACACAAAATCATTACTTACCATAAAAGACATTTTGCAAAGAGAGAAAAGTACAAAATTACCCAAACATTTTGCAAGTACACAAAAGATCATTTAAAAACACATAATCATCAGTGTTTTTTGAGGGAAGAGGGAAAGACCTGTCAGAGTGGACCTAAAAATCACCTATAGGTGTTTTCTCAATCCCTAGATCACAGAGCAATCAATGTAGCCAAAAATAGACAGAATTTCAGATATTTAAGAGTTCCCTTATCCAGGCTGACCTGCTGAGTAGAATCTGTACTGAAACACAAGGGTTCCCTGCAGGTGCCAAGTATCTAAGGTCTGAGCAAGAGATTTCAAATCTCACTGGGGCCTCCAAAATATGTAAACTTAAATAAAACAAAATTACCAGAGTAGTAATGATATGGGGGTACAGGTTTCCTCTTAGACACCCCAAACTCCAGAAGTATTTCAGGTCAAAAGAGAAGCAGGAAATTCCTTTCTGAAAACATTCTCCATGGACTTTTCCCTAGATCTTCAGGTAACATAGATATGCACTTCCCAGTTCCACCCTGATAGGCATTGTGTGGTACCTAATACAAACAACCCTTGAATTCCGCAGATCATCCCTTATACTCCATGATTCACCCCATCCCACCCACCCTTACCTTGTAACCCCTTGGATCAAAAGGATATAAAAACCCTAGATCGCATCTCCTTGGAGAGGCAGTGTTATACCTGCACACTGTTTCCCAACTGTTCAACATTACCTCCAAATTAATAAATTTCTCTTTTTATTTTTAAGCTAAGTTTTGGAGATTTACATTCTTGCAAAGGGCAACACCCCTCCCCCACTGAAATCTAGGATTTCACCTCAAAACTCTCCCACAACAGTAATAATAAAAAGACTTTAATCAAGGCAAGACGATTATAATGTGGGATCTCTCACAACATTGGAGTAGGGGGGTATCCATGAGGGATATGAAGAGCAGGATTTAAGTATATTTGTGAGTCACAGCCTAGAGGTGTTATGCAAGTTGTTTTACATAACAACCAAAACATCTACAGACTGGGAGGGGCTGGGGAGTGGTATAGTCTCCCTTCAGGCAATTCATGCTTCTGAGAGTGAAACAAGACCAGCTGATGGTCAGCAGGAAAGGTAACCGATCGTTATCTCCTGCATTTGACACTTGAAAACTGAAAACACCTATAAGCAAAGACTTTAAAATGCAGACTAAATACAAACCCAACCAGAATTCCTAGAAGAGCTAAAGAAAAAGATAAAAGATTATTTACAAATTCAAAGAAGAGTGGTAGAGGAAAAATTGGGAAAAGATATGTATTTTGCAAGAAAAATTTTTTTGAAAATAGAATTAATGGCTTGGTAAAAGAAAAAAAATTAAAATAATTCCTTAAAATCAGGACTGTCTAAATGGTAAAAGAGATACAAGTATACTGAAGAAAATAACTCCTTAAGAATCAGAATTAGCCAAATGTTAAAAGAAATTCAATACCTTACTAAAGAAAATAACTTCTTATAAAGTAGAATTGTCCTAGTGGAAACTAATAACTGCATGAAACAAGAAATATTAAATTAAAAAGATTGAAAAAATAGAAAAATGTTAAATATATCTTAGGAAATACACCTGACCTAGAAAACAGATTAAGAAAAGATGATTCAACCATAACTGAACTACCTAAAGCATGAAAAATAGCAACAACAACAAAAAACTAGCCATCATTTTTTATGAAAATATGAAGGAAAACTACCCAGATATCTTAGAACCAGAGAGCAAAGTAAAAATGGGAAGAGTTCAATAATCACATGAAAGAAATTCCAAAATGAAAACTCCTAGGAATATTATAGCCCAAATCCAGAGGTCCTAAGTCAAGGAGAAAATACTGTAGGCAGACAGAAAGAAATAATTCAAATACCATGGAGCTACTGTCAGGATCACATGAAATTTAGCAATTACCACTATAAAAGTATGAAGATCTTAGAATATAATATTCTGAAAGGAAAGAGTGGTCAAAAGCAAAAAGTTCTTAGGAGTTATGTGCATCATCATTTACCCATATAAAAATATAAACAGTTAAACATTATTTACCAGGTGACATAGTATCCAGATCCTTTTAGGAAAAGTTAAATGATCTACAGGATGAAGTAAACAGTAAAATGATACTAGTTTTGGATTTTAGTCTTCCCCTTTCAGTGTTAGATAAATATAATAATAAAATAGACAAGAAAAAAGTTGAGATGAATAGAATTTTAGAAAAGTTTGATATGAAATACTTCTGGGTGATATTGAATAGGAATAGAAAAGAATATACCTCTTATCCAATTGTGTTTGGCTGCATCACAAAAAATAATCATGTATTAGGTTATGAAAACTTCACAAACAAATGCAAGAAAACAGATATATTAAATGCACCTTTTCCTGATCACAGTGCAATAGAAATTATATGCATTAAAGGACTTTTGAAGCATAGATGAAAAATTACTTGTAAACTAAATAATTTAATCCTTAAGAATGAAAATGCCAAAGAAAAAATCATAGAAATAACAATATAATGTATAATGAGAATAATAAGATAACATACAAAAATGTGTGGTTTGCACCCAAAGCAGTACTTAGGGGCAATTTATATCTTTCATCGCTTACATCACTAAAAGAGAGATGAACAAATCAGTAAATTGGGCATGTAACTCAAAAGCCTAGAAAAACAAATTCAGCATCTCCAATGAAACACCTAAATAGAAATTATAAAAATCAAAGGAGAGATTAATAGGATTAAAAATAAAACATCTAACTAGCAAATAAAATTAGGGTACAGTTTTAGGAAAAAAATAGATAAAACATTTATTAATTTGACTTAAAAAAAGAAAATAAAATTACCAATGTCAGCAATGAAAAAGATGAATGCACAATCTAAATAAAATAAATAAATAATTAGGAGCTATTAGTCCAACTCTATGTCAATAAGGCTGGCAATATAAATGAAATAGATGAATGTCTGCAAAAATATGTTTCCCATATGAATAGAAGAAATAGAATATAATGCTACCTAAATTAATTTATTTAAGTATTGCCATATGTTGTGTGGAGATGCAAAGCATGGAATCCCTGAAAAGGTACAGGGATAGCCTCACCCAGAATTCCAGGGGACCCTCCTGGAGAACTTTGGGTGAGGGGGCAGTTGAGAAGGGTTTGAGACAGTTATTTTGTGGAGGTGGAAGTGAGCAGACACCTTGTTTACTTCTCCAGACTTGGGGGTTCACCTGAGGTGGCCATTGTAGCATAAGCCAGTGTTTCTACTCATAGGGTTAGCCTGTTTGTTATTACTATTCTTCATTAATATCAATATATAATTACTTAGTGATTTAGTGATTAGATATATAAATTATCTAACAAGTTCAGTTAGCTGCCTTAAACAGGATTCAAATTAGATGTTCAGACTGAGTTGTGAGTATCCCCCCAAATAACTACCAGGCACAGATTTGAAGATAAAGGTTATATTAAGTAATAACAAGGAAAACTAGAGAGGTTAATGAAGGTATTTGAATAAGAAAAGGTGACCCTGAACTATTAAAATGGAAGCTGCCCTTCCCCCTCACAGGAGGGGATGAAGGCACCTAACTGAACTTCTTAGATAATTTATATATCTAATCACTAAATCACTAGGTAATTATATATTGATATTAATGAAGAATAGTAATAACAAACAGGCTAACCCTATGAGTAGAAACCACTGGCTTATGCTACAATGGCCACCTCAGGTGAACCCCCAAGTCTGGAGAAGTAAACAAGGTGTCTGCTCACTTCCACCTCCACAAAATAACTGTCTCAAACCCTTCTCAACTGCCCCCTCACTCAAAGTTCTCCAGGGGGGGTCCCCTGGAATTCTGGATGAGGCTATCCCTGTACCTTTGCAGGGATTCCATGCTTTGCATCTCCACACAACACATACCAACAAAACAACCAAAGAATTACTTTATAGAGCTAGAAAAATAATAACAAAATTCATCTGGAGGAATGAAATCTCAAGAATATCAAGAAAAATTGGAAAAATGAGGAAATGTCCCTCAGCTGGTGAATGGCTAAATAAATTGTGGTATATGATGGTGATGGAAACTATTGTGCTATAAGGAATGATGAACAGGATGATTTCTATAAGAACTGGAAAGACCTATGTGAACTGATACAGGGTGAAATGAGCAGAACCAGAACATTATACACAGTAACTGAAACATTGTGGGATGATCAAATTCAATAGACTTTGCTACTAATAGCAATGCAATGATCCAAGACAATTATGAGAGACTTATGAGGAAGAATGCTGTCCATGGGTAGAGAAAGAACTGTTGGAGTAGAAATGCAGAAGAAAACACATGATTTATTACTTGTTTATATGGATGTATGACTTGTGTAAGGGGTAAAAAGGGGTTTTTGATAGTTTGAATATTAAAAGGTTTGGTCTCCAGGGAATTGAATAGTTATCAATTCCCAATTAAAGAATAACCTCAAGTAAAAATGACTTTTATGGAAGTTTATTTACAAATGAGAAGAGAGAGCAAAATTAAGAAATTTAGAGAGAGGATAAGGTAAGATAATTAACCTGACAAACTAAATAATTTGCTTAGGTCCATGATTTAACCAAAGCAGATCTAACTAGTCTTCAATTGGAAAAAGGCCAAGCCTTGAGCCAAAGGCAGAGGCCTGAAGGTCCTGGAGGTGTATGAAGCAAAAGCTTCAGTTACAGAGTCTCTTTGGAAAGGGAAGTTCCTTAAGAGAAGTTCAGGAAGATTCAGTCTTTACACTCACCATGTGGAATTCCAAAGGATAGGTTTAAGAACAGTCTCACCAGTTCCAGAGCTCCTCCAAGGCCCGTTCACGAACCAGAAGAGCCCTGGGCTCACTGAACTCTCTTTTTAAAGGAGCCTCTTTTGCGTCACTTCCTGTGCCTTCCTCTTAGTTTAAGTATCCAATCACAACAGACACTTTGCTTAGGACTGTCCAGCAGGCAGTCAGTAAATTTGTCATTCACTCTAGCACACTCTAGCACATGTGGGTTACAGACCTCCCAACTTGTGAGTTAAGTGAAGATGTTTTCACCTTTGGTGATTAAATCTAAAGATGGGCAAGGTAGATTTAATCTCATTATCACACTTCCGGGTTTTGGTTTTAAAAGATTACTCTATTACAAAAATGAATAATATGGAAATAGGTATCAAGAGATAATACATGTATAACCCAATGGAATTGCTTGTCAACTCTGGGATGGGGGAGGGAAGAGGGGAGGGACACAACATGAATCATGTAACCAGGGGGAAAATTTTTAAAAATATAAAAAATTTTAAAAGGATATCAAAGAAATTAATTTTTTAAAACTCTTACCTTCTATCTTGGATTTTTAATACTGTGTATTGGTTTCAAGGCAGAAGAGTGGTAAGGGCTAGGCAATAGAGTTTAAGTGACTTTCCTTGGGTTACATAGCTAGGAAGTGTCTGAGGCCAGATTTGAACCCAGGTTCTCCTGTCTAAGGAAATTAATTTAAAATAATGTGAAGGAGCCTAGCAATACCAGATCTCACATTAAAAAAAAAGAAAAATACAAATACAAATACTGAGGGTTACATGGAAAAGTCAGTAGACTATTTTAGTGTTGTGTTAAGAGAGTTTATTTTTTATTTCTACTTTTTTATATTTAAGAGGAAAAAGTGGGCAGCTGGGTAGCTCAGTGGATTGAGAGCCAGGCCCAGAGATAGGAGGTCCTGGGTTCAAATATGACCTCAGACACTTCCCAGCTATGTGACCCTGGGCAAGTCACTTAACCCTAATTGCCTACCCTTACCACTCTTCTGCCTTGGAGCCAATACACAGTATTGACTTCAAGACGGAAGGTAAGGATTAAAAAAAAAAGAGGAAAAGGAGCAATAATATTTTTCAGTAAGAGACCCCCTGCTGTGCTGCTGTTCAGTTAGTGACAGTTAGAAGGGTGTGGCCAAGGGGAGTTGGCCAGTTGGAGAGAGTTGCAAAGGGCTTTTTGTCTTATGGGTCTCCTGGGGAGAGGTTGTGCTGCTGGCACTCTCTCTGTTTGGAGACAGAGAACAGAATTAAGGCCTTAATAAATCTTATAGATTATTAATAACCTGGGTAGATAAGGTAGATAAATAGATAGATAGTGGTTATATTATTTAGATAGTGAGAGTAGGAGAGTAGGAGAGTAGGCGAGGGCTTCTGCCTAGCAGAAGATGCTGCCTTCTGAGGCAGATAGAATTAGAGATTTTTTAGAGAAATTTAGTTAGGATTGGGATCCAGGGTATAGTTACAAGCTATTGTAAGATTACTTTCACTTTCCTTCTTCCTTTTTCCTATCTGTATTTCCTAATGATAAACTAAGTGTTTTGCATTTAATAAACTGTGCCCTGGCTTTTGTTCAAACTCCTACAGCCAAAATTTAAGCCTTCACAGTTGACAGCTGGGTGGCTCAATGGATGGAGTTGTGGAAGTCCTTAGTTAAAATCCAGCCTCAGACAATTACTAGCTGTGTGACCTTTGGCAAGGAATCTAAACCCTGCTTTCTTTTGGAGAAAAAAATGGGAAACCACTCCAGAATCCTTGCAAAGAAAACCTCATGAACATTTTTGGTATACTATGTTCCACAGAGTCAGAGTCAGACACAAATGAATAACAACAATTTTAATATTATTGCCCTTTGGTGGAGCTGTAAAGTAGTCTAAGCATTCTGGAGAGCAATTTGGAACTATGCTCTAAGAGCTATAAAACTATGCATACTCTTTGACCAAACAATACACTACTACAGAGATCAAAGAATAAGAAATGGGACCTATACATACAAAATATTTAAAGCAATTCTTTTTGTTGAGGCAAAAAAAGGGAAACTGAGGGGATGTTCATCAATTATGCAATGGCCAAGCAAGTTATGGTATGTAAACATAATGGAATATTTTATGCTTTAAGAAATGATGGAAGGGATGGTTTAAAAAAAAACCACAGGAGATTTACATAAGCTGTTTCAAACTGAAGTGCGCAAAACCAGAACAATTTGCATGATAATAGAAATAAAAACATAAAGATAAACAACTATGAAAGATTTAGTAACAATAAACCATTACAATTACAAAGGACTCATGATGAAAAATACTATTCACTTCTAGATAGAGAACTGATGGACTCAATTCAAATTTAAGTATTTTTTCTTTAGCTTATTTTTCTTTCAGACATGGTTAATGTGGAAATGTGTTTTATGTGATTTCATATTTATAATGGGCATTGTATTTTTTGGTTTTTGTATAGGTAGGGGCTAGAGTGAGGGAGAGAAATTGAAACTGAAAATAACAAATTGAATTTGTCACACAAATTTTAAAAATGAAAGAAAGAAAAGGTCTTGTGAAATGCCTCCTATGACAATATCTTGATACTTAACTATTGGTCTGTAGTTTTCTCTGTCAAAACAGAGAGAGTAATATCAGATACATTTTTATATATATCATAAACTATTAAACTATAAATCTTACTTGGACTAAAGTCAAACATAAATATCTCTAAAAATCAAAGTACATCTCAAGTTAATGGTTTACATTTAGGGATTCATGACAATGGCTTGGGCTAAAACTTTAATGGTGCCTACATGATAAATAATGACTCACTTATATTACATATATATACATATTTGAAGAATTACAGAATTTTTTCCTGTAGTAATTCAATACTATCATGATCATGGTTACAATGATTTTAGTGTTCATGCAACAGTTATATCAAACTCTGACTGCTTCTGAATGATAGCAATATGTTCTTGCAGTTTTTCAACCTGTTATCAACTTGTTTTCAAACCGCACAAGTGTTTCATGTTTGAACACAAAACAATTTCCAGTGAATGGTCATATATTCATTTGCATTCTATATAATGTACCAGAAAAAGCTCCCTTATACTCTTCTGTTACCATGTAATTATACCTAATCAGTTGTGTAATCATGTAATTAAGATGTTAAAAATGTTGATATTCTTACAGTGCAGATCTCAGGTTGTACAAAGACCATAATCACTGGGCATATTGCATTATAAGCAATCCTTGAAATCATCATGGCCTAATACAAAAACAACCCTTCCTTTCACTGTAATATTAATTGTTTTCCCACTTCAGCACATCCTCTGTTTATATTACTGTTCTTAAATATGAGAAATTTTCAAGCGAACTGGTTGGCAACACTGTCCGATCATTCAAAATAGTTTCTGTGAAAATGTAGCCATTATGCTATTGGTAGAAGAGAGAGAAGGAAAAAAAAAGATTTTGAAGACAGTTTTTTTCCTTAAAAGATTATATAGACATTAAAAAATAAACAATACATAAACTATATATACATATGTAAATAGATGTATAATTGAACTTTAAGTATACTTGCTATTTAATACAGCCCAGTATATAGAAAGCTAAATATTTTATGTTAACTAGCTATATATTTTTTCTGATTAATTAGATTGCAGAAAAAAAGTAATTAATTTCTCTTTTTCAGTAAGAGAGCTTATGAAATTTTCTTGACATTTTTCACTATTTGTGAGTAAGCATTGTTATTTCATTCTTATTATAAATTAAAATGCAGAAATAAATCATGTGGAGCCATATTTAAGACTACTTGAGTCAAATATCATGATTCTTTGTCCAAATAAAAATTATATTTATATATGACCACTGTATTATATCAATTTATATAATTAAAATGTTATTTATGTTCAACAACAATACTAGAGGAATAAAATATTTCCCAAGATACAGACTCCCTGAAAACTAGAAAAGACCAAATAGTTCATGACTCTATGGGACAGGAAATATTAAAATAAAGTCAAATTCCTAACAAACATAACAAAACAGAAGAAAATGTGAGGTAACATTTAAATGACCACTGATCTGTAAAACATATAAAGAAACATTTTAAAAATTAAAACTACCTAGGGTTCCGGGTTAAGATGGCGGCAGAGTAAGAAGCAGCTCTAAACCTCTCCTGACCGAAACACACAAAACTCCTCAAGGGGACATAAAAACAAGTCCAGACGAACGGAGGAACCCCACAACAGGACACAGCGTGGAAGGTACGTGGAATCGAGACATTTCCAAGCTAAAAAGGGCTCTCACTCAAGCGCAAGCTGAGCAACCGCCCCACCCCCACCCCCTCCACACTCACCTATAGCTCTGAACCCAGCTAAAAAGAAATAGAGCAAGTTTGGGGCACCCATCGAGTCATCAGCAGCTCCGGGACCTGTTCCTGAGAGCAGCAAGACTTAGGACCCCATTAAGTCAAGAACGCACGCGAAATCTGAGCGCGCGCGGGAGCGGACACTGGAAGCGGAGCGCCGGCTGAGCAGAGGCGTGGGTGCCAGCTGAGCAGAGGCATGGGTGGAGGTAAACACAACCAGGAACTAAAGCCTAAGTGGGGAACCAGTGCAGACGGGTACGACTGTAGAAGTAGCGCCCTGAGACTTGTAAAGAAACCTCCTGCAGAGGTTCAAGCAAGGGAATCCACCAGGGGGCTTGACCTTGGAAAAAACTAGATCTCAGTCCTCAGGAGCCAATAGATCTCAGACAGACACTGAGAGCGAGGATAAACCTGAGAAGCTGCTGGGCTAATGAT
>NW_025343157.1:0-2514 GCF_016433145.1 Gracilinanus agilis
TCCCTCTCCATCTCTGATACTGCCTCTCTGCCTATTTCTCCTTTTCTCTCTCTCATTCTCTCCCTCTTTCTCTATCCCTTTCTCATTCTGTCTAAAATTTTCTCAGTCCTCTCCCTCGTCATAGGTGTCTCTCTGTCTCCCTGTGTCTCTGATTCTTTCTATTATGTTTCTCATCTCTTGCTGTCTCTGACTCCCTATCTCTCTCTGTCACTCTATACTTTTCTCCCACTTTTGTGCTATGATTCTCTTTCTCCCACTCTTTCCGTATGTCTCTTTCTCCCTATGACTCTTTCTAGGTCTCTTTCTCTCTCTCTTTCTCCCTCCTTTACCGTGCTATCTACTGTTAAAATAGGTAATGGAGGGCACCAGGGATGTTACCATAAATCTAAATCTTTGGAGGTACACCCACTCGGTTGTAGGAGAGACTGGACTGGGATGGGAAGACCAGAGTTCACTGGATTAACACAGGAATGGCAATTGGTCTTAACTGTCACCCAGCTTTCCCTAGGCCAGAGTTTATGGAATCAATAGGCAAGCTAAAGGTTTAGCAGTTTTAATTATTTTCAACTCAAAGGTGGGATAAGGATTTCTATACTTAAAATCTAAAGGGCAAAACCACAGGGCAAAGGCACTCTAATCTTAGTGATCTAGCAGGCAGAGCCCAAAGAGGCAGTAATGGAGTCACTGGGAGCCTGCATCAAACCTGGTTTCTGCCAGGCTTTGACCAGCACAGCTATGGGCTGAGGGTGGCTTTGGGGTTTCTCACAGTAATCCACAGCTGGTCTCAGGATGCCAAAAGCCAAAGTATCCATGTAGACATGTGTGCTTGAGATCCTGTCCCCCAGATCCCAAACTTCTCCTCTTCTTGGTGCTGCTCTGTAGGCCTTATCCTCTTTGTTAGAATCCACCACCACTCAGGACCTCAGGGAAATCAAAATGCAGCGTGTCCTTTACTCTGAGATCTCCCAGGGCTAACAATAGTTTGTGCCAATGCCTAATGGAGTCCCTCTCAGGGCACAAGCCACTTCTTCCTGCTGCTTCATTTCATCTTGGAATGCTCCAACCTTCCTGCTATATACATCCTTAATAATTAATTACTACCTAATCTTCCTCACAACGCTACCCATCTCTGTACCTGTCTGTGTCCCTATATCAAATCCCTATCATTTTGTCTCTCCCTCTCTCCTGTTCTTTTCTCTCATTCACTATCTTTCTTTCCCTCCCCCTCTGTCTCTCCAGTCTCTTCCACTATTTATATACTCTCTCATTCTCTATCTCTTTCTTTCACTGTTTCTGAGTCTCTCTGTTCCTTTTGTATTTTGTTCCATCTCTCTCTTTTTCTTTTTCTCCTTTTGTCTGTCACCTTACCTTTTTCTCTGTCTTCATTTCTCTGTCTCTTTCTCCCCTCTATCTCTGTCTTTGTAGCTGTGTATGGATCTCTGTCTTAATCTGCCTCATTCTGTCTCTCTCTCTCCTTTTCTCTGACTATCCTTCCCACTCTCTGTTCCTCTTTCTCTGCCTCTTTCATTCCCTGTCTCTTGATTTCTCTCTCCCTTTTTCTCTGTGTCTCTATCTTCCTTCCCTTTTCTGGGTATCTCAGTCTCTCCATCTCTATCTCTCTCTGACTCATTCAAGATCTCTCTCTCTCTCTCTTTCTCTCTCTCTCTTTCTGTCTCTGTCTCTCTGTCTGTCTCTGTCTCTCTGTCAGTCTATTTCTTTCAGTCTCTACACTGATATTTCCATGAATCTGTCTCTGTCTTTCACTCTCCCTTCCTGTCTCTTTGTTTCCTTCCTATTTTCACCCTCTCTCTCCTTAGGTCTCTCAAATCCCTGTCACTGTCTATATTTCCCCCTCCCTTTCTTCTCTCTGCCATTTCTCTTCCTCTCCCTATCTGTCTCATTCTGCTTCTCTCCCTTCATACAACTGTATTTCACATCTCTTCTCTTTTGCATCCTCTCTCCCTCATATATATTTATTCATTTCTTTTCTTTCCAACTCTCTGTTCTCCATCACTTTCTGGCTATATCTGTCTCCTTTTCTCTCTGTCTCTGTCTCTCCCTCTTCCGATTTCTTTCTTTCTGTTTCTTCTGTCTCTCCCTCACTTCCTCTTCTCTCTCTCACTGTAACTCTCTGAGTATTTCTTTCTCTCTTTCCCTGATCTGTGTCTCTTTGTATCTATTCTTCCCCTTCTTTCTCTCTCATTGATTCTGTCTCCCTCACCTCTCAATTTGACACTCTATCTCTTTTTGTCTGTTTCTCTGATTTTGTCTGTGTCTTTGTTTACATCTCTCCCCTGTCTGTGTCTCTCAACTCCTGTCTCTGTACCTCTGTCTTCCTGTCTTTCCTATGTCTGTCATTCTATTTCTCTCTCCCCCTTTCTTTTTCTCTTGTTCATATCTCTCACTTTGTTCTCTTCCTTTCTGTCTCTCCCTGTATCTCTCTCATTCTCCTTCCCTTCCTTTTGCCTTCTTCCCTCTCTATCTCTGTCCCTTACTAACTCATCTATATGTTTC
>NW_025343158.1:0-7252 GCF_016433145.1 Gracilinanus agilis
GAGAGAGAGAGAGAGAGAGAGAGAGAGAGAGAGAGAGAGAGAGAGCACAGAGGAGAGGCAAAGAGGAAGAGACTGAGGGTGGGAGGAGAGAGAAACAGAAAAAAATGGAGACAGACAAAGATGAAGAGAGTCATAGAAACAATGAGAGACAGAGAGGAAGACAGAAAGAGGGAGTGAAAAGATAGAGACAGGGAAAAAGGCATACAGGGACAAAATGGAGACAGAGAGTGGATGAGTCAGGCAGAGAGGAGGAGCGGAGAGGAGGGAGAGATAAACAGATAGAAAAAGAGTGACAGAGAAATGGACAGAGAGAACTTTCCTCTAAATAATAAAGAGTATATATCTAAAACCGTCAACAAACATCATATACAATGGGGATAAATTAGAGGCCTTCACAAAAAGATCAGGAGTGAAACATAGATGCCCATTGTCACCTATATTATTTAACATTGTACTAGAAACACTAGCAGTAGCAATTAGAGAAGAAAAAGTAATTGAAGGTATCAAAATAGGCAGCGAGGAGACTAAGCTGTCACTCTTTGCAAATGATATGATAGTCTACTTAAAAAATCCTAGAAAATCACTAAGAAGCTTGTAGAAATAATCAACAACTTTAGCAAAGTTACAGGATACAAAATAAATGCACATAAATCATGAGCATTTCTATATCTTTAGAACACATCACAGCAGCAAGAGGTAGAAAGAAAAACACCATTTAAAATCACCTTAGACAATATAAAATACTTAGGAATCTATCTACCAAAACAATCACAGGAATTATATGAAAACATTTCCCAAACAATTAAAACTAGATCTACACAATTGGAAAAACATTGATTGCTCATGAGTAGGATGAACTAACATAAAAAAATGACCATTCTATCAAAATTAATTTACCTATTTAGTGCCATACCTATCAAACTACCAAAAAAATTTCTCACTGAATTAGGAAAAACTATAAGAAAGTTCATTTGCAATAACAAATGATCAAGAATATCAAGGGAAATTATGAAAAAAATGTGAAGGAAAGTGGCATAGCTCTACAAGATACTAAACTTCAAAAAGATATTGTACTAAGAGACAGAAGGAAGGATCAGTGGAATAGATTTGGGGTAAGTGACATCAGCAATACAGTCTATAATAAACACAAAGAGCCCAACTTTTGGGACAAAAATCCACTATTTGAAAAAAACTGCTGGGAAATTTGAAAAAGAATATGGGAGAGATTAGGTTTAGATTAACATCTCACACTCTATACCAAGATAAATTCAGAATGGGTAAATGGCTTTAATATAAAGAGGGAAATTATAAAAAAATTAAGTGAACCAAGAATAGTATACTTCTCAGATCTCTGGGAAAGGAAAGTTTTTAAAACCAAGGAAGAGTTAGAGAAAATAACAAAATGTAAAATAAATAGTTTTGATTATATTAAATTAAAAAGCCTTTCTACAAAAACAATGCAAACAAAATCAGAAGGGAAACAAGAAGTTGGGAAAAAATCTTTGCTACAAAAAACTATGACAGGGGCCTAATTACTCAAATATACAAGGAGTTAAATCAATTGTATAAAAAAATCAAGCCATTCCCCAATTGACAAATGGCAATGGACATGAATTGGCAATTTTCACATGAAGAAATCACAACTATCAATAAGCACATGAGAACGTGCTCTAACTCGCTAATAATTAGAGAAACGTAAATCAAAATAACTCTGAAGTATCACCTCTCACCTAGCAGTTTCTGTAAAATGAGAGAAGGGGAAAGCATTGAATGTTGGAGGGGATATGGCAAAATTGGGACATTAATGCATTGCTACTGTTATATTGAATCTCTGGGAGCTTGAAGATCACCTTTGATTGACAAATAAGTCAGTTGGATGGAATGTTCCCAGGGAAGTCATGAGAAAGGCAGGAGGAGGGGCAGTTGAAAATCCTGCAGAAGTTCTGGGTCTTTGACCTGTGCTGAGGCTGGAGATCAGTGGATCCTCGTCTTGGAGTGAGAGGTGCAAACATCTCTCTGCAAACTCTTCCTGTACTTAAGATATGGTTCCAACCTGTACCTGACCACCACCTTGGTGTCTACTGCCCCTAGATATTAGGAGTTACATCATCTAGATATCTAGATTTCCCAGGGCCTGGGAGAGATCTGGGAAGTGGGTAGGAGACGAAGAAGAGGGTGGAAAAGGGTGGAAATAACTCAACTGAAAGGCTGAAGATCTATTGAAGAAGAAGTCAAAATATCCCAACAGTTTACCTACTCTGGTTTAGTCCTGGCCAGACTGAACCAGAGGGAAGCTACATTGATTCTTCATCTGCCAGCAGTTGAGATTTCATTAGTAACCAGTAGAATAGGGTTTCCTATACCACAGTCCTTTACCCCTATCCTTCTTGTTGAATATAAAGTTTAAAGTACCTTCCTAAAGCAGTTTCCAAGCTTATTTTGGGAAGGGAGAAATCGCAGTCAGAATACAAAGCATTATCCTAGCTAAAAAGCCCAAATCAACATATCAATTAACCCCAGGTGGGTCCTAAAGGGATATACCTGGCAACTGTTATAAGGGAGAAAGGTCATCTTATTTCTCTCTGTACATCAATTTACCATCTCAAATAGATCAAGAGACTCCTTATAATTATAACACTACTGGAGCTGTGAACTGATCCAACCATTCTGGAAATCAATTTGGAACTATGCTTAAAGGGCTATAAAAGAATGACTGCCCTTTGAACGAGCCATACCATTGTTGGGGTTGTACCCCAAAGAGATCATAGATAAAGAGTCTTGTATAAAAATATTCATAGCTCTGCTTTTTGTGGTGCAAAAAACTGGAAAATGAGAGTATGCCTTTCAGATGGGGAATGGCTGAACAAATTGCAGTATATGCTGTTGATGGAATACTATTAAGCTCAAAGGAATGATAAACTGGAGGAATAACCATGTGAACTGGAAAGACCTCCAGGAATTGATGCAGAGTGTAAGGAGCAGAGCCAGAAGAAAATAGTACACTGAGACCAATACAGAATGTAATGGACTTCTGTACTAGCAACAATGCAATGACCCATGACAGTTCTAAGAGGCTTATGGTAAAGAACACTACCCACATTCAGAATAAGAACTTCAGGAGTGGAAACACAGAAGAAAAGCAACTGCTTGAATACATGGTTGGAGGGGGACATGATTGGGGATGGAGACTCAAAACTAGCACTTCAATACAACTATCAACAATTTGGAAATAGGTCTTGATCAATGACACATGTTAAAACTAGTGGAAATGCACATCAGCTATGTGGGAGAAAGTTGGGAGGTGAAGGGAAAAGTAAGAGCATGAATCATGTAAACATGTTAACTTTAATAAAAAATGAAAATTGTTAAATAAAAAGATAGTGGCGGCCTGGAGGGAAAATGGGCCCACTTAATGTCAACTCAGCTTTTTGTCCCTTTTAAAGAAAAAGACTACCAAAGCCCCTGTGGTGTGGGTTGATGTGGGAGTCAGATACAAGTCCCATGTCACACAGATTGTCAAGTATTCAAATCCAGGGAAAATTTGATACTGTAAAACTTAAAAATCCAATAACTGCAAGTATCATAATTTATAAGAATTTTAGTAATCACATAAAGCAGACAAAAAAAGGACAAGCCAGCTTTCCGAGCCACGTTTGGGGGAAGAGAGAGAGAGAGGGCTAGTGTCACACAAAGATTTTATCTCCAAAAGCTAAGAAAGTAACGGGAGAATGAAAGTGGGATGCTGAGAGAGAGAGCCCTATGGTTCAGAATTCTAACTCCACAATACTCACTGAAAATGCTGGACTACACCAAAGAAACCCAAATACACCCAGAGAAACTAGGGCTATAAGAATCCCCCCCAACCCCAAATATCAGTTGCCATGTTTTTTGACCCAAGGAACATGAAACTTGAGCTATAGCAATGGGTTCCCTTCTCTTCTCAACCCTTAGGTTCTTCTTCCATAAAGTAAGGGGGTTAGAGTTCCACTTCAGTAGTCTCATGCTCCCAAGGTTTTGGGTTTGCATGTATGTAGTTAAAGCCAGAATTCAGCAATCATCTTCCCGATTTAGCCCAACAGAGAGGCCTTTACCAAAGTAGAGAAGAAACTGAGCAAGAGAAAACACCTGAGACATTTTTGATGAAATCTAGCCTGCTTCTACACAATCTCATATGCTTCTTTCTCTGTAAATTGCATTTGTCACCCACTGCCTTTGTAGCCCCACCAAACCATCAAAGACAAAGATGAGAGAAGTGGCCAGAATTCATTCATTAGGATCTGGCCCTTTAAAAGGAGAAATTATGTGTCTGTTTTTGAAATATTGGATAGGAGGTTTGGAAATAGGATTTAAACCTATCTTTACAGCTATAGCAAGAGAGTTAACTTACAAGGAGGCAAGCTTCAAATGAAAGAATGTGAGAGAGAAAATGAGAGCGAAATTGAGGAGACAGAGAGAGAGAAGGAGGGAGACATTAGATATATGAAAATCCAAAATTAAAGAAAGAGATACATGAATTGAGAAAGATTAAGGAACAGAGATATAGATAGACTGGAAATGAAAAGAGATAGAAAGCACAAGGACAGAGAGAATGAGGCAGAGGTAGATAGAGAGTCAAAGAGACTGAAAGATGGAAAGGTAGTGACAGAGAAATGAGGAGAACAAGGGAGAATAAGGGAAAGAAGTTAAGAGAGAAACAGAAACAGAGAAAGTGATAGAGACAGAGGGGGAGAGAGAAAGGAATATAAAGGTAAAGAATAGTAAAATGAGAAAGAGGCATGGACTCCCGAGTTAAGATGGCGGCAGAGTAAAAAGCAGCTCTTAACCTCTCCTGACCGAAACATACAGGACTTCTCAAGGAGACATAAAAACAAACACAGTTGAATGCAGGGACCCCACAACAGGGTGCAGTGTGGAAGGTATGTAGAATTGGGACATTTCCATGCTATAAAGAGGTGAAACAGCTCTCACTAAATCTCAGGCTGAGCAACCTTCCCCCCCCCACACACACACCACCTACAACGTAGAAGACAGGCCAAAAGAAATAGAGCAAGTTTGTGGCACCCACCAACTCACTGGCAGCTCCAGGGCCTTTTCCTGAGAGCAGAAAGATTTAAAACCCCCAAAAGCTAAAGAACGCTCATGGACTTTGAGTGTGGACACAGAGCGCAGGCCTGGGCAGAGGCAGAGAGAGGCATGAGATAAGGCTTTGAAACTCTGAGTGGGGAAACAGTGCAGATGGGTATACGACTGTGGAAGCAGCGCCCTGAAACTTGTAAAGGAACCTCCTGCAAAGGATCAAGCAAGGGGTTCCACCAGGGTGCTTGACCTTGAGAAAAACCAGACCTCAGACATCAGGACCCAAAAAAAGCAGACAGATCCTGAGCACGTGGAAAAACCTGAGAACGAGCTGGGCTAATGATGGCTACCCCAAATCAAGAAGTTCAGAAGAGAAAGTTTAACAACAATAAGAAATATTTAACACTTGACAACTTTACACAGAGAAAATCCAGTCAAGCGAGCAAACAGAAGAGGAGACAAACAAGCATCCAGACCCTCCAAAAATAATGAAAACTGGACACAAGCTCTTCAAGAATTCAAAAC
The DNA here is from genome assembly GCF_016433145.1 of Gracilinanus agilis. Taxonomy (NCBI): domain Eukaryota; kingdom Metazoa; phylum Chordata; class Mammalia; order Didelphimorphia; family Didelphidae; genus Gracilinanus; species Gracilinanus agilis. Next base: position 5,602 of record NW_025343158.1, read on the forward strand.
TGAGATGATGAGAAAGTTGGAAAAGATTTGGCTAGTGAAATGGGAAATAGCTCAAAAGGAAATCAGGCAAGAAAATAACAGTTTAAAAGGCAGAATTTTGCAATTGGAAAGTGAAGCAAGTCAACTGAAGACCAGAAATGAACAGATTGAAAAGGAAAACAAGTCCCTAAAGGCTAGAATTGAGCAATTAGAAGATAATGATCTCTCACGACAACAAGAACAAATAAAACAAAGTCAAAAGGCTGAAAAAATAGAAGGAAACATGAAATATCTCAATGAGAAAGTGATAGACCAAGAAAACCGGTCTAGAAGAGACAAATTGAGAATCATTGGTCTCCCTGAAAAAGGAGAAATTAATAGAAATTTGGATTCCATATTGAAAGAAATTATTCAGCAAAATTGCCCTGAAGTCCTACAACAAGAGGGCAATATAGACATTGAAAGGATCCATAGATCACCCTCAACTCTCGACCCAGAAAGACAACCCCCAGGAATATAATAGCGAAATTCAAGAGCTTCCAAGTAAAAGAAAAAAATCTTACAAGAAGCCAGAAAGAGACAATTCAAATATCAAGGAGCACCAATCAGGATCACACAGGATCTGGCAGCCTCCACGCTAAAAGACCGCAAAACTTGGAATACGATATTCAGAAAGGCAAGAGAGCTGGGCCTTCAGCCACGGACCAACTACCCATCAAAATTGACTATATACTTCCAGGGGAAAGTATGGGCATTTAACAAAATTGAAGATTTCCAAGTATTTCCACAGAAAAGACCAGGGCTAAATGGAAAGTTTGATATCCAACCCCAAAAATCAAGAGAAACATGAAAAGGTAAATAAGAAACAGAGGAGAAAGAAAGAAAACTCATAACTTTTTAAATTTGCCTTTTTCAGGGCCTCAGTAAGATCTAATTATCTGTATTCCTTTGTGGAGAAATGCTATGTATAATTCTCTGTAGTGAACTCTAATCACTATTAAGTATTCACTATTATAGTGCTCAGAAAAATGATTTATGGTAAAAGCGTGGAGTGCTGAATAGTCTAAGAAGATATGGGGGGTGGGAAAGAGGAGGGTGAATGGAGGGAGACACCAGGAGAAACTTGAGAGAAAAAGAAAAATAGGATATTCTACTACACACAAAGAGGGCATAGGATGGGGAGGGGAAAAATACTATTATAAGAAGGAGAGGAAGAGACCATCAATGGGGTAATTTTTTTTTAACATTTATTAATATTCATTTTTAACATGGTTACATGATTTATGCTCCTCCTTTCCCCTTCAACCCCCCCCACACCCCCCTTACCCATGGCCAGTGCGCATTTCCACTAGTTTTGTCATGTGTCCTTGATCAAGACCAATTTCCAAATTGTTGGTAGTTGCATTGGTGTGGTGGTTTCGAGTCCACACCCCCAATCATGTCCACACCGACCCATGCGTTCAAGCAGTTGTTTTTCTTATATGTTTCCTCTCCTGCAGTCCTTTCTCTGAATGTGGGTAGCATCTTTACCATAAATCCCTCAGAGTTGTCCTGGGTCATTGTATTGCTGCTGGAACAGAGGTCCATTACATTCGATTTTACCACAGAATGTCAGTCTCTGTGTATAGAGTTCTTCTGGCTCTGCTCCTTTTGCTCTGCATCAGTTCCCGGA
>NW_025343159.1:0-2490 GCF_016433145.1 Gracilinanus agilis
ATATATATATATATATTCCCTCTTTTACCCAGACCCAGTAAGAATAAGGCACTAAAATTACCATCTCTCTATCCCCTCCTTTCGTTCTTTATGATATTTCATTCATATGAGATGATTTTTCCAATTTATCCCTCCTCCAATTTTATTTTATTTTTAATTCATTCTATTATGTTCAACTCGACCTCAAAGTACCTATGTATAAATGATCCTTCAAACCACCCAATAAATGATATTTTTAGGTTTAAGCTTACCATTTCCCCACATAATAAATAAATATTTTGACCTCATTAAATCCTTCATAATTCATCTTTCATATTATTCTTATTCTTATATATCAAATTTTTCTTTCATTTCTGATCTTTTTTTTTTCAAGAATATTTTAACATCTTTTATTTCCTTTAAATGACCATTTCTTTTCTTTTATGATGACACTCAGTTTTGCTGATCAGGTTATTCCTGTTTGTAAACCTAGCTCCTTTATTCTTAGAAATGTTATATTCCATGCCCTTCATTGTTTTAATGTAGAAAATGCTAAATCTTGTGTTATTCTTATTGTATCTCCATAATATTTTAACTTTCTTTTTTATTTGCTTAGAGTATTTTCTCCTTAACACAGGAATTACAAAATCTTAATTATAATGTAATTATTTTAGTTTTTCTTAGAAAACTATTATAGCTTCCACATACAGACTTTAGATTTCTTTTTACCATGCTTATTTTTTTTTTTTTACTTTCTTTTCCCCCTCATTCCAGTTAGCATTTCTATTATATAGAAGTGGAAAGAGTGAGCATTCATCCTTCATCTGTGTTCTTAGTGGGAGAACTTATAATGTTTCTCCCTTATAAACCATTGTTTGGTTCATTCTATTGGGTTCATTCAAACTATTGGGTTCATTCTTTTAATCAGTAAGCATTTATGTATTACTATGTGCTAGACACTGTTCTGTCAGATTGGGATACAGATACAAAGAATGAAATAATCCCTACTCACAGTGAGTTTACCTCATAATTGGGAAACAACAAGTACATACCAAAGTATATAAAGTTTCTTAGTATTTATTAAGAACTTATTATATTCCGAGCAGTGGGCTAAGCCCTGGGGATATTCTATGGGCACACATACTAATGGGCAAGTAAACATGCAAAGAGCAATCTATTTTGTAAATGGAAGGTCATTTCTGAAGGAAATGAAGACACTAACCAGAAATGGGAAGTGAAAGGTTGAACAGCCTCTTGTAGAAGATGTTGATTTGTCTCACAGAATAGAACAGCCAGAGTTCAGAAGATGCAGTGTCTTGTGTATGGGATAGTGGAACAGTAAGGAGGTCAGATGACAGAGGGGAGAAATTTATGTAGAGATAGGTAGACTTCACAGTATTGAAAATCTAAATTAACTTGAAAATTAAAGGACTTTATCTTTTGAAATCTAAATATACACATTATATATTAATATACCATATGTTATGTATTAATATATAAGATATAAGGGGGAAATGGCAGCATTTTTACTTGCATAATTGCAAGTGGAATAGATCTGGTAGAAGGAATCAATTCCTAGAAATGAGCCAAAGGTACATGACAGAAAGCACTGGGATCATTTTGGAGGGGAAGGAACAATGACTAGAAAAGGAAAGATTTTCTAATTGTAGTGGATCTAGAAAGTAGTTAATTTTTATGGCAAATTGTGGCACTGCCTCACTAAGCTTAAAGGACATACAGAGCTTGAGATTTCAAGGGTCACACATAATTTAATTTAAATTCCCTTACAAAACTACCTTGTATTCATTTTTAAAATATTCTTTAGACTTTTACATACAAATATTATCTCCCTCAATTAAAATTTTAATTCTCTGAGGGCAGAGATCCTTTCACTTCTTGGAACATAGTAGATGTTTATTAAGTACTTGATAGTTGATTGAATGATGGCATTGAAGAAAAGCTTTACTTTAACAAAATAATTTGAAAACTGAAGTATTTTTTAAAAACCCATATGCATCAAAACATTGAAGTGCTTGTTGTGGTCAAAATGCCATCTAAGTATGTCTTGATATACAACTCAAGTAAAACAAGCCTTTGATAAAACAACAAAATAAAATATGAAAAAGACTGTATTTAGGCTTTTTTTAACATTTATTAATATTCATTTTTAACATGGTTACATGATTCATGCTCCACCTTTCCCCTTCAACCCCCCCTCCTGTACCCCCCCCCCCCATGGCTGATGCGCATTTCCACTAGTTTTGTCATGTGTCCTTGATCAAGACCAATTTCCAAATTGTTGGTAGTTGCATTGGTGTGGTAGTTTCGAGTCCACATCCCCAATCATGTCCACCCCGACCCATGCGTTCAAGCAGTTGTTTTTCTTATATGTTTCCTCTCCTGCAGTCCTTCCTCTGAATGTGGGTAGCATCTTTACCATAAATCCCTCAGAATTGTCCTGGGTCACTGTATTGCTGCTGGTACAGAGGTCCATTACATTCAATTTTACCA
>NW_025343160.1:0-3410 GCF_016433145.1 Gracilinanus agilis
CCCTCCATCTCTATCTGTTTCCCACTCACTGACTGTCTCTGCCTCATTCTATACTCATTTCTCTCTTTTCTGTCTGTGGGTGTTTCTGTCTCTCCCTCCCTCCCTTTCTCTTTCTCTCCATCTCTAAGTCTGTCGATATCTCTCTCTAACTCCCTCTCTGATTCCTTCTCTCTACACCTTTCCTTCCTTTTTTCCCCTCTCGCTCTCCTCTCTTTACACTCCCCTTCATTCTTTCTTCCTTTACTCCCTTTTGTCTCTTTCTTATTTCCTCCCTCTCCTTTCCTTTCTGTTTTTTCTTACACTTTCATTCCTTTCTCTATCTCTCATTTTCTTCCCACCCTCTTTGGCTGCTTCTCAGTTTAATGAGGAACCCTGTGCTCTATTTACACTGTTAGAGGGGAAAACAAATAACACCTAAATGATCTGCAAAAAGAAAGAAATCACTGCATCTCCTTGGATATGGGAAACGCTGAAAAGAGCCCCATTAATAAAATGGATTGCTTTAAACACCACCTTAGACAATTTAGTACTCCAACCTCTTCCTATGAATAATTCTTCTAATTACTATAATAGTGAATAGAGTTCACTACACAGAGTTATATATAACATTTCTTCACATAGGAATACAAATAATTTGATATTATTGATGCCCTTAAAAAGGCAAATTTTAGGGGTTCCGGGTTAAGACGGCAGCAGAGTAAGAAGCAGCTCTCCTGACCAAAACACACAAAACTCCTCAAGGGGACATAAAAACAAGTCCAGACGAACGGAGGAACCCCACAACAGGGCACAGCGTGGAAGGTATGTGGAATCAGGGCATTTCCATGCTATAAAGGGGTGAAACAGCTCTCACTAAATCGCGAGCTGAGCAACCACCCTACCCCCACCCCTTCACACACACCACCTATAGTGCCGAAAACGGATAAAAAGAAATAGAGCAAATTTGGGGCACCCATCGAGTCATTGGCAGCTCCGGGGCCTGTTCCTGAGAGCAGCAAGATTTAGGACCCCAAAAAGCTAACTCTGAGTGCAAGAGCAGGGTGCAGAGAGCGGACGCAGGTTGCAGAGCACAGGCTGAGAGCTCAGGCATGGGCGGAGGCATGGGTGGAGGCAGACACAAACACAAGCTAAAGCTCTGAAACCCTTAGTGGGGAACCAGTGCAGATGGGTATATGACTGTGGAAGCAGCGCCCTGAGACTTGTAAAGAAACCTCTGGCAGAGGATCAAGCAAGTGGGTACACCATGGGGCTTGACCTTGGAAAAACCTAGAACTCAGACCTCAGGAGCCAAAAGACCGCGGACAGACCCTGAGCATGAGGATAAACCTGAGAAGCTGCAGGGCTAACGATGGCTTCCCAGTCTCAGGAAGTTCAGAAGAGAAAGATTAACAACAAGAAAAAGAAGTCTTTAACACTCGACAACTTTTACACAGAGAAAATCCAGACAACTGAGCAAACAGAGGAGGAGAACAAAAAAGCATCCAGACCCTCCTCAAATAAGGAAAACTCCTCACAAGCTATGGAAGAGTTCAAAACTGAGATTAGAGGAAAATGGAAAAGATTTGCCAAGAAAATAACAGTTTAAAAGGTAGAATCTTGCAATTGGAAAGTGAGGCTCAAAAACCAAATGAACTGATAAGCAAATTGAACACCAGAAATGACCAGATTGAAAACAAATACCAGAAGATTATAGCCGAAAACCAGAAGATTTTAGCCGAAAAACCAAAAGACCATAGCCGAAAACCGAAAGATTATAGCCAAAAACAAATTCCTAAAAGAGAGAATTGAGCAATTGGAAGCTAATGATCTCTCAAAACAATAAGGACAAATAAAACAAAGTCAAAAGACAAAAAATAGAAGGAAACATAAAATATCTCAATGAGAGAGTGACAGACCAAGAAAACCGGTCTAGAAGAGACAATTTGAGAATATACTAACAGAAATTATTCAGCAAAATTGCCCTGAAGTCCTACAACAACAGGGCAATACACACATCAAAAGGATTCATAGAACACCTGAGACATTTGGTCCAGATAAGAAAATGTCCAGAAATATAATTGCCAAATTCAAGAGTTTCCAAGCAAAAGTAAAAATCTTACAAGAAGCCAGAAAGAGACAATTCAAATATCAAGGAGCACCAATCAGGATCACACAGGATCTGGCAGCCTCCACACCAAAAAATCGCAAGGCTTGGAATACGATATTCAGAAAGGCAAGAGAGCTGGGCCTTTAACCATGGATCAACTACCCATCAAAATTGACTATATATTTCCAGGGGAAAGTATGGGCATTCAAAAAAATTGAAGAATTCCAGGTATTTGCACGGAAAAGACCAGGGCTAAATGGAAAGTTTGATATCGAACCACAAAAATTGAGAGAAACATGAAAAGGTAAATGAGATACAGAGGGGAAAGAAAGAAAACTTATAATTTTTACATTTGCCTTTTTAGAAAGTGAGATCTTATTTTCTGTATTCCTATATAGAGAAATGTTATGTATAATTCTCTGTGGTGAACTCTATTCACTATTATAGTATTCACTATTATAGTAATCAGAAGAATAATTCACAGGGTGAGGGTGGAACACTAAATAATCTAAGATGACATGGGGGATGGGAAAGAGAGGGTGAATAGCAGGGGACACCAAGAGCAACTTGAGTGAATAAGAAAATAGGATATTCTATTACACACAAAGAGGGCATGGGAAGGAGAAGGGACAAATACTATTATAAGAAGTAGAGGAAGAGAGCACTAAGAGTTAATAATCAAACCTTACTATCAGTGTAATCAACCCAAAGAGGGAAGAGTAGCTATACTATTCTTTGGGACATAAAACCGTTATCTAACCCTTCTCAGAAAGTCAGAAGGGATAAATCAAGGGGAGCAGGGGAGTGGGGAAGTCAAAAAAAGGGAGGGGAGAAGAAGAGGGTGGGAATTCATAAGGCCTTTAAAAACAAAAAGAGGGGGAAAATAAGGGAGGGGGTAGAAAGGGAAGTTAATCAAGGGAGGGGATAAGGGATAGCAGCTCCATAGCAAACTACTGGTTAAAAAGGAAATAGTATAAGAAAAAGGGGGTAGGAATAGGGAAGGATACGAAAATGTCAGCAAATGCACAACTGCTAATTATAACTCTGAATGTGAATGGGATGAATTCACTCATAAAGAGGAAGCAAATAGCAGAGTGGATAAGAAACAAAAATCCCACCATATGTTGTCTACAAGAAACACATATGAGGTGGGTGGACACAAGTTTAAGGTTCAGGGCTTGAGCAAAATCTTTTGGGTGTCAAATAAGAAAAAAGAGGGTAGGAGTGACTATTATGATTTCTGACAAAGCCAAAGTAAAAAGAGATATGATTTAAAAAGTCAAGGAAGGTCATTACATCCTGATTAAAGGCAGTATAAACAATG
>NW_025343161.1:0-5196 GCF_016433145.1 Gracilinanus agilis
GACATTAATGCATTGCTGGTGGAGTTGTGAACTGATCCAACCATTCTAGCTGGCAATTTGGAACTATGCTCAAAGGGCTATAAAAGACTGCCTGCCCTTCGATCCAGCCATACCATTGCTGGGTTTGTACCCCAAAGAGACCATAGATAAACAGACTTGTACGAAAATATTTATAGCTGTGCTTTTTGTAGTGGCAAAAAACTGGAAAATGAGGGGATGTCCTTCAATTGGGGAGTGGCTGAACAAACAAACAAACAAAAAAAAAAACTAAAGCTGCTGAGGTATTTAATGCCATATTGAACTGAGAAATCAGAGCTATATACCAGCCCCAAGAGACATCCAAAATTGGATTCAAAGTGACTTAGGATGGAACATTCTAATCCAAGTCAGGAAAAAGACTGGGATGGGATTTTTAAGAGTTAAATATTAGTGTGAAAGTATCAAACTGTACCTAAATGTTGTTTTGCTTTGTTTCTGAAAGATAAACTATTTTCACATTCATCCTACTTACCTGTTTTGATAGAACTTTATTTTTATTTTTCAAAAAAGGAGAAATAGCATGGTAATGACTAACTCAGACAATTATACATATTGGTATAGCCTGGTCATTTGAAACAAGAGACAAAGAAAACTGGAGTTGGTATGGTCAAGATGCAAAAAAGGTACCCAAGAAGAAAAAAAGCTCAAATTCTGAGCCATAAAGCTCAAGTCACAGGACTACCATGTTGACACAGGGACAACCTCTTCAAATTAATACCTTTGGTAGTCTAGACTCATCCCCCCACTTCATGTGTAAATTGTTCACTCTAGACTCTCTGACATCAATTACAAGAATAAAAGGGTAGGAAAAGGGAGTGGGAAGAGGCAAAAAAGGGATGATGTCTGTGAAGTAAGAAGGATGAATATGAAGAACATCAACATATACTGTCTTTAAAGGGATTAATATAAATACAGAGAATGTAGCAGGAGGAGAACATTTTAATTGTTTGTTATAACAGGAAGCCTGAAAGAGCAGGCTGAAAAAGGAAGAGAGGTACTCTAATATTAGAGAGAAAACTTGGTGTAGCAGAAAGATCACAACTTTGGAGTCATAAGAGTTGGGTTCACACTGCTGGGTTTGTACCCCAAAGAGATAATAGGGGAAAAGATTTGTACAAAAATATTTATAGCCATGCTCTTTGTGGTGGCAAAAAAATTGGAAAATGAGAGAATGTCCTTTGATTGGGGAATTGCTGAATAAATTGTGTTATCTGGTGGTGATGGAATACTATTGTGCTGAAAGAATAATGAACTGGAGGGATTCCATGTGAACCGGAATGACCTCCAGGAATGGATGCAGAGTGAAAGGAACAGAATCAGGAGAACATTGTACATAAAGACTGATACACTGTGGCACAACTGAATGTAATGGGCTTCTCTACTAGCAGCAATGCAATGATCCAGGACAATTCTGAGGGACTTAGGAAAAAGAATGCTATCCATATCCAGAGAAAGAACTGTGGGAGCAGAAACACAGAAGAAAAAAAAAACTGCTTGATCACATGGTTTGATGGGGATATGATTGGGGATGTAGACTCTAAGCGATCACCCTAGTGCAAATATCAATAACATGGAAATAGGTCTTGATCAATGATACATGTAAAACCCAGCGGAATTGAGTGTTAGCTATGGGAGGTGGGGTGGGAGGCAGGAAGGGAAAGAATATGAATCAGGTAACCATGGAAAAATTTCTTAATTAATCAATAAAATTCAATTTAAAAAAGAAGTTGGCTTCAAATCCTGCTTCAGTTCCCTGATATCTTCTGGGCCTTAAGTAATCTGGAAAATGAGGAAGGGCTGAATTAGGTTAAAGGTTTTTAACCTGCAGTTCAGAGACCACTTGGAGTCAGTCCTTGGATAAATTTCAAGAATTCTATGAAAAGAAAACATTTACATCTTCAGTATCACTAGGCTCTAATTGAAATTGAGGATTCCCTTCAGTTAAGAATTTTAAAAATGAAAAACACATTATAACAAGGGATCCAGAGGTTTCATCAGTCAATCTGATGAGAGGCCTAGGGAGTTAATAATTCACTTAAGGTGACACAGGAATGAAATGACAGCTTCAAAATTGAAATCTAATCCTTGGTCTCCAAATTCTATAACTTTTCCACTTTGCCCCATCTCTAGATGCCATTCATTTTCATAGGCCTGGAATTCCCATTCCTGGAATGGTCTCCCTCCTCATCTGACTTCCTGGCTTCCTTTAAATCTTCAAGAAACTTTTCCTGATACCTCTTAATTCTAGTGCCTTCTCTCTGTTGGTTATCTTAAATTCATCCCATCTATGGCTTGTTTATATGTTTTCAAGCTGACAAGAAGTTACTACTTTGATTGCTGGCACACAGAGGGGGTCTCATAAGACTCATTCAGAATGGGCTGCCTGATTTTAAGACTGGATTGGAGTCAATGAATCTCGAGCCCCCAGGAAAAGATTTTTCTTTCCTTTCAACTGCAACATGATGGACTTTCTATACCTGACAATCCTCTTTGTATAGGGGACCAAAGGAACTATTCTGGGAATAAATGGATTAAAAGCTGAAGGCTCTCTGGGCAGGTGCCCCTCGTTCTCTATTTCTTGTCTCCAGGAGTTAACTGTGAACTCCTCAAGAGCAGGAACTGTCTTTTGACTTTCTTTGTATACCCAGTGCTTAAGACAACACCTAGCACATAAGTGGAACATAATAAATGAAAGGTGACTAAGATAGAGAAGAGACTCAAGGTATTTATGTCCCTCAGGTTGTATTCTGAGTGCTAAGAGACAAAATGGACATTGTTAAGTTGGAAAGTGTCCAAAAGAAAGGTAACCAGGATAGTGAAGGGCCTAGAGTTCATGATGTGTGAGCATTGGTTGAAGGAACTGGGAATGTTTAGCCTGGAAAAAGAGAAGCCTTGGATGGTACTTAAAAGACTATCATGTTAAAGAGGGATTAGATTTGTTCTTGTCCCAGAGAAAATGCAGAGAGGACAATTTAGGGTCAATGTCAAGGAAAATTTACTAACAATGGGAACTGCCCCAAAATAGATGTGGTAGGCTCTCCCTATTTGGAGGTCTTCAAGAAGGGGCTTGAAGACAACATGTAGTGTGCGTTATAATGGAGGTCTCTTTGGCGTATGAGTTGAATAATCTCATCTAACTTTCAAATTCTATGATTCTATGAATTTCAGAGCATAATCACACTTAAGGCTATAGGAAAGGATGATCCAGTAAAAAGAGACAGAGAAGGAGTGGTCTGAGGAGGAAGAAGAAGAGCTGTAAAAATTTATCATCATGGAATGAAGAAAGAAAATATTTTGTGTTTTTATGTATGTGGATTTCTTCTTAAAATTTATTTAACATTTATTTAAAATTGTTTTTTGAGTTCCTGAGTCTCTTCTTTTTTCTTGACTCTCTCCCACCCACTAAGAAGGCAAGCAATATGATATCATTTATACATGTGAAGTCATGCAAAATGTATTTCCATTTTAGCCATGTTACAAATAGACAAAAGATAGTCAAAGAAGTCTGTTTCAATCTGCACTCAGAGTCTATCAGTTCTCTCTCTCTCTCTGGAGGTGGAGAGAATTTTTCACCTTGAGTCCTTAGGAATTTTCTTGACTAGTTGTACTGATCAGGGGCTAAGTGAGAGAGGATGTTATCAAGGAGGAGACAGTCAATCTCCCATAGCACAGAGAGGTTCAGACGAATGAGAAGTTAGAAAAAAGTCATTGGATTTAATGATGAAGAGCTTATTAACTATTTTAAAAAGAACGGTTTCGGAAGGGGAGTCAGGAAGTGGAAGCAAGAAATGATAAACAATACTTTGGAAAGACTTAGTAGTAGAAGGGAAAAGAAAGACTGGATGGTGGCTGTCAGGGGCATAGGGTCAGAGGAAGGTCTTTTGTTTATGTGTAGGAGACTGGGGCATATCTAGAGGCAGAAGTCCAAATCATGTGCAGTATGTTTGCTCGATCAAAGGCCCTCAAAGTCTGACCTCATTTTTACATATATAGGATTAACTGCTTATCCCCAAAGCTGTGAGGGCTGAGCAGAGAACTATTGGGAGAACCCCATCATGGCCTTCCTTTCATGTTTATTAGAACAGAGTTTGACAATAAAGTAGAAAGTCTGAAGCCCTGGCTCCTAGGACTCGCTCAACTGCTTAAATTGCTGTCTTTGTACCTTGGGCAAATCCCTTTGCTCGTTTCTTCCACTGTAAGATGGGAATGAATGTATCCTCCACCAGTTGCCAAATTCATATTCCTATAGCACAAGTCTGACCACATCACTTCTTCTTCAAGAAGTATCAGTAGATCCCTATTGTCTCACTTTGGCATCTGACTCCAGCCTATTTTTCCAGAACAAGTTCTCTACTACCCCACAGTATACACTAACCAAACTGGTCCATTTGCTCTTCTCCGTACTCTGCATCTTCTTCTTTCTCCCTCCTCTTTACCTTGGTCCAGGATGCCCACTGTGTCAAACTGCTCAAAGGTTACCTCAAAGGACTTTCCCAAGTACCCTGGGAGTCAGTACTCTCCCTTTCCCCTTCCTATCAATGACCTTATATTTATTATACTTACAGTTAGTATTTACTTATCTATGTGCCCCTTCCCCTTAATGGGTATCCCCTAAAATATAAGTTCCTTGAGGACAAATATTGTATTTTTTGTTTTTGTCTTAGTATGTTCAGCAGTTAAGACAATGCTGCATGCAGTAGGTTCTGAAGAAATGTTCACTGACGGTTGAGCTTTTAAAATTAATTTGGGGCTGGGAAGAGACTAAGCAGGCCTCAGAAGGGCACCCAACTGGACCAGGTCTCCAGTTGGATGTCTCTACATACACTTAGAGTCCTCACCCATACCTTACTTGGCATATATCCTTATCACATTTCATTTTTATTAGACTTAAGTCATTATCCAAGCCTATCAAGAAACAATTCAAGATAGTGCTGAAAAAGAATATGCAACTTATAAGAAAAAATAGGGGTGGAAAAGCTTATACAAAGCAAGATCAGAATTGTATTTTTATATATATATACATACATATATGTATGTGTGTGTATATATATATGTATATATATATGTGTGTGTGTGGATATATATATACATATATATGTATATGTATATATATGTGTATATACATATATGTGTATATATATATATATATATATATAT
>NW_025343162.1:0-6272 GCF_016433145.1 Gracilinanus agilis
GACTCGATAGGTGCCCCAAACTTGCTCTATTTCTTTTTAGCTGGGTTTGGAGCTATAGGTGAGTGTGGAGGGGGTGGGGGTGGGGTGGTTGCTCATCCCGCGATTGAGTGAGAGCCCTTTTTAGCCTGGAAATATCTCGATTCCACGTACCTTCCACGCTGTGCCCTGTTGTGGGGTTCCTCCGTTCGTCTGGACTTGTTTTTATGTCCCCTTGAGGAGTTTTGTGTGTTTCGTTCAGGAGAGGTTAAGAGCTGCTTCTTACTCTGCCGCCATCTTAACCGGAACCTCTAGATAAGAGTTTTATATCCCAATGGATAGTATAGCTACTCTTCCCTCTTCGGGTTGATTACACTGAGAGTAAGGATTAAGTATTACCTCTTAATGCTCTCTTCCTCTCCTTCTTATAATAGTATTTCTCCCCTCTCCTTCCCATGCCCTCTTTGTGTGTAATAGAATATCCTATTTTTCTTATTCAATAAAGTTTCTCATGGTGTCCCCTACTATTCACCCTCCTCTTTCCCACTCCCCATATCATCTTAGACCATTCAGTATTCCACCCTCTCCCTGTGAATTATTCTTCTGATTACTATAATGCTGAATACTATAATAGTGAATAGATTTCACTACAGAGAATTATACACAGCATTTCTCCACATAGGAATACAGATAATTAGATCTTAATGAGGCCCTTAAAAAGGAAAATTTAAATATTATCAGTATTCTTTCTTTCCGCTCTGTTTCGTATTTACCTTTTCATGTTTCTCTTGGTTTTTGTGGTTGGATATCAAACTTTCCATTTAGCCCTGATCTTTTCTGTGCAAATACTTGGAAATCTTCAATCAATAAGCACATGAGAAAGTGTTCTAAATGTCTAATAATTAGAGAAATGCAAATCAAAACAACTCTGAGGTATCACCTCACACCTAGCAGATTGGCCAAAATGAAAGAAGGGGAGAGTAATGAATGCTGGAGGGGATGTGGCAAAAGTGGGACATTAATGCATTGCTGGTGGAGTTCTGAAATGATACAACCACTCTGGCTGGCAATATGGAACTATGCTCAAAGGGCTATAAAAGAATGCCTGCCCTTTGATCCAGCCATATAATTGTAGGGTTTGTAACCCAAAGAGATCATAGATAACCAGACTTGTACAAAAATATTTAGAGCTGCATTTTTTGTGGTGGCAAAGAACTGGAAAAGGAGGGTATGTCCTTCAATTGGGCAATGGCTGAACAAATTGTGGTATATGCTGGTGATGGAATACTAATGTACTAAAAGGAATAATAAACTAGATGAATTCCATGTGGATTGGAAAGACCTCCAGGAACTGATGCAGAGTGAAAGGAGCAGAGCCAGAAGAAATCTGTACACAGAGACTGATATACTGTGGTAAAATCGAATGTCTATACTAGCAGCAATGCAATGACACAGGAAAGCTCTGAGGGATTTATGGTAAAGAACACTACCCACATTCAGAGGAAGAACTGCAGAAGAGGAAACATAAAAGATAAAGAACTGCTTGAACACATGGGTTGAGGCGGACATGATTAGGCATGTAGACTCGAAACCACCACACCAAGGCAACTAACAACAATTTGGAAATAGGCTCTGAACAAGGACATATGATAAAACTAGTGGAAATGTTCATTGGCCATGTGTGGGGGGACACCAGTGAGTGAAGGGAAAAGTAGGAGCATAAATCATGTAACCATGTTAAAAATGAATATCAATAAATGTTTAAATTAACAAAAAAACAATTGGAAATTAAACAATATGATTCTCCAAAACCAATTAGTCAAAGAAGGAATCATAGAAACAATCAACAATTTCATTGAAGACAATGACAATGATGAGACATCATACCAATCTCTGTGGGATGCAGCCAAGGCAGTACTCAGGGGGAATTCATATCCTTGAGTGCAAATATTAACAAATTAAGGAGGGTAGAGATTAATGAATTGGGCATGCAACTCAAAAAATTAGAAAGCAAGCAAATTAAAAATCCCTAGATGAAAACTAAATTAGAAATACTAAAAACAAAGGGACAAATTAATAAAATTGAAAGTAAAGGAACTTTTGAATTAATAAATAAGACTAGAAGCTGGTATTATAAAAAAACAGATAAAATTGACAAAATACTTGTCAATCTAATAAAAAAAGGAAAGAAGAAATCCAAATTGACAGTATCAAAGATGAAAAGGGAGACCTCACCTCTAATGAAGGGGAAATTAAGGAAATTATTAAAAACAATTTCGCCCAATTATATGGCAACAAATATAACAATTTAGGAGATATGGATCAATATTAACAAAAATATAAATTGCCTGGATTAACAGCAGAAGAAATAGAATACCTAAATTATGCCATATCAGAAATAGAAATTGAACAAGGCATCAAAGTACTCCCTAAGAAAAAATCGCCAGGGCCTGATGGATTCACAAGTGAATTCTATCAGACAGTAAAAGAGCAACTAATTCTAATACTATACAAATTATTTGATATTATAAGCAAAGAAGGAGTCCTTCCAAACTCCTTTTCTGACACAAATATGGTACTGATAACAAAGCCAGGGAGATCAAAAACAGAGAAAGAAACCTAAAGACCAATCTCCCTAATGAACATAGATGCAAAAATCTTAAATAAAAATACTAGCAAAGAGACTCCAGCAAGTAATTAAAAAGATCATCCACCATGATCAGGTGGGATTTATACCAGGAATGCAAGGATGGTTCAACATTAGGAAAACCATCCACATAATTGACCATATCAACAGTCTAACAAACAAAAATCACATGATTATCTCAATAGATGCTGAAAAAGCCTTTGACAAAATACAGCATCCAGTCCTATTGAAAACACTGAAAAGCATAGGAATAGAAGGACCTTTCCTAAAAATAATAAACAATATATACCTAAACCATCAACAACCATCATATGCAATTTGAGTAAATTAGCAATCTTCCCAATAAGATCAGGAGTAAAACAAGGATGCCCATTATCACCTCTATTATTCAACATAGTACTAGAAACACTAGCAATAGCAATTAGAGAAGAAAAAGAAATTGAAAGTATCTAAATAGGCAATGAGGAGACTAAGCTATCACTCTTCGCAGATGATATGATGGTCTACTTAAAAAATACTGGAGAATCAACTAAAAGCTCGTAGAAATAATCAACAACTTTAGCAAAGTTGCAGGATACGAAATAAATGCACATAAATCATCAGCATTGCTATACATTTCCAACACACTAGAGCAGCAAGAAGTAGAAAGAGAAACACCATTTAAAATCACCCTAGGCAATATAAAATGCTTGGGAATCTATCTACCAAAACAATCACAGCAATTATACGAAAACAACTACAAAACACTTTCCAAAAAATAAAACTGGATCTAAACAATTGGAAAGCCATTGACTGCTCATGGGTAGGACGAGCTAACATAATAAAAATGACCATTCTACCCAAATTAATTAACCTATTTAGCTCCATACTTATCAAACTACCAAAAAATTCTTTACTGAATTAGGAAAAACTATAACAAAGTTCATTTGGAATAACAAAAGATCAAGAATATCAAGGGAAATAATGAAAAAAAATGTGAAGGAAGTGGGCCTAGCAGTACCAGATATTAAACTATACTATAAAGTAGCAGTCATCAAAATGGTATGGTACTGGCTAAGAGATAGAAGGGAGGATCAATGGAATAGACTTGGGGTAAATGACATCAGCAAGACAGTGTATGATAAACCCAAAGAGCCCAATTTTTGGGACACGAATCCACTATTTGACAAAAACTGCTGGGAAATTTGGAAAACAATATAGGAGTGATTAGGGTTAGATCAACATGTCACACCCTACACCAAGATAAATTCAGAATGGGTGAATGACTTGAATATAAAGAGGGAAACTATAAATAAGTTAAGTGAACACAAAATAGTATACCTGTCAAATCTCTGGGAAAAGAAAGATTTTTAAACCCAGCAAGAGTTAGAGAAAATTACAAAATGTAAATTAAATGGTTTTGATTATATTAAGCTAATAAGCTTTTGTAAAAACAAAAACAATGTAGTCAAAATCAGAAGGGAAACAACAAATTGGGAAAAAATCTTTATATCAAAAAACTCTGAGAGGGGTCTAATCACTCAAATATACAAGGAGTTAAAGCAATTGTATAAAAAATCGAGCCATTCCCCAATTGATAAATGGGCAAGAGACATGAATAGGCGATTTTCAGGTAAAGAAATCAAAAATATCAATAAGTACATGAGAAAGTGTTCCAAATCTCTAATAATTAGAGAAATGCAAATCAAAACAACTCTGAGGCATCACCTCACACCTAGCAGATTGGCTAAAATGAAAGAAGGGGAGAGTAATGAATGTTGGAGGGGATGTGGCAAAATTGGGACATTAATGCATTGCTGGTGGAGTTGTGAAATGATACAACTATTCTGGCTGGCAATTTGGAACTATGCTCAAAGGGCTATAAAAGAAAGCCTGCCCTTTGATCCAGCCATATCATTGTTGGATTTGTACTTGAAAGAGATCATAAAGAAACAGAATTGTATGAAAATATTTATAGCTGCCCTATTTTTGGCGGCAAAGAACTGGAAAAGGTGGGTACGTCCTTAAATTGGGGAATGGCTGAACAAACTGTGGTATATGCTGGTAATAGAATACTATTGTGCTAAAAGGAATAATAAACTAGAGGAGTTACAGGTGAACTGGAAAGACCTCCTGTAACTGATGCAGAGTGAAAGGAGCAGAGCCAGAAGAACATTGTACAGAGACTGATATACTATGGTAAAATCGAATGCAATGGACTTCTGTACCAGCAGCAATGGAATGACCCAGGACAATTCTGTGGGATTTATGGTAAAGAATGCTAACCACATTCAGAGGAAGAACTACAGGAGTAGAAACATGTAAGAAAAACATCTGTTTGAACACATGGGAAGAGGTTGACATGATTGGGGATGTAGACTCGAAACTGACACACCAATGCAAGTATCAACAATTTGGAAATAGGTCTTGATCAATGAGAATGTTAAAACCAGTGATAATGCGCATTGGCCATGGGTGGGGGGATTGTGGGAGGTGAAGGGGAAAGTAGGTGCATGAATCATGTAACCATGTTAAAAATGAATATTAATAAACGTTAAAAAAAAGAACTTTAGGAACTCAAAATGTAATCAAGAGAGGTTGAAGACAATTTGAAAAAGGAAATACCTGAACTAAAACAAGAAAATAATGTCTTAAAAACCTGAACTGGCCCACTTAAAAATGAATTAAAGAATGCAAAAATGATCTATAAAGAAAATCAGAGCAGAAAGAGTAAGACCAAAATGCCAGGGATGGAATTTAGTCTTTAAAAAACAGAAGTCATCAACTAGAAGCAAATTACTTCATAAGGCAGCAAGAATATATTAAACAAAATTAAAAAATGAAAAATTTGAGGAATATATGACATGCCTCATTGATTCAACCAAAGATCTGGAGAACAGAGCTAGTAATGACAACTTAAGAATTATTGGTTTACCAGAACATCATGATAAAAAAAGTTTAGAAAGCATTTTACAAGAAATTATCCGAAAAATTTGCCCAGAAATTCTTGAACAAGAGGGAAAAGTGGAAATCAATAGCATCCACAGATCACCTCCTAAATTTAATCCACAACTGAAAACTTCAAGGAATATTAAAGCCAAATAAAAAAATACCAAAAAAAATATTACAAGCTGCTAAAAAGAAGTCATTCAGATATCAGGGAACCACAGTTAGGATAACACGGGATCTGGCTGCATCTACACTGATGCACCAGAAGGCACGGAACACAATATACCGGAAAGCAAGAGAACTGGGTCTACAACCAAGAATCAACTATCTAGCAAGACTAACTATATTATAGCAGGGAACAGTATGGTCATTCAAAAAAAATTGAGGACTTCCAAAAATTCATCAAGAAAAAACAAGACTTAAACAGAGAGTTTGCTGTCCAAACCCAGAACTCAAGAGAATCTACATAAGATAATTAAGAGTATGGGGGGAGGAGAAAAAATTATTTTCTTTAAGGGACACAACAAGTTCAATCAACTTATGTCCCATGAAGAAAAGAAGGTATTGGCAAATATTAAAAATTATTATTACCAACAGGGTAACTAGAAGAATCTTACATAGAGGGAACAGGGACAAACTGTATAGGATGAAATTTCAAGAGATATATAAATATATATGTATGTATGTAGGTAGGTAGGTAGGTAGGTAGGTATAAATATAT
>NW_025343163.1:0-6360 GCF_016433145.1 Gracilinanus agilis
AGTAGATTTTTGACTATTAATAGGATCTGGCTATTCTATTTACACAATCCCCCCTGATGATCATTGGGTGCCTAGTCACCCCAAGTGATCATGTTACACAAACATCTTCTACCACAAAGGTCCTTCTAACTACAATAGTTAGAGATAAGAGGGAAATGGAAAAGAGAGAAAGCAAAACCAATGTTTTGCTAAGCGCGTTGACAAGAAACCAATTGGGGGCAGTCCCCAATCAGCATAACATGTACAATTAAGGTAACTGTTCAAAAACCCCATCAGTCCATTCATTAGTACCCAAAGTTCGTTCTGGATCACTTGATGCAACAAAACCCCATCAGTTCAATCAATTGCAACCCAAAGTTCATTCTGGATCTCTTGATTAAACGTAGGTTCTTCAGGCATCTCTCTGCAAACAGTTCATTCTCTGGATTTAAGGAATCAGCAAGTTTCTTTCCCTGAGAATTTTCTCAAACAAAACCAAAAATTTAATCTTGGATATAATAAAAATACGATTAATCTTGGATTTTATAAAAATACAATCCCCCCTGACGTGGGTATTTAGAAAGAAATACCCAGATCAGCTCAATATATACAGTTGAATCATGGGGTTGTATGAGTAAATTCAAAAGAAAAAAGAAAGAAAAACTATAAAAATCAAATAGAAGAAAATTGAAGCTTTTGAAAAAAGAAGGCATTAAAATCAAAATCAAATATCAAAAGTTATGTACATAAAAAATTTTTGAAGAAAACAAAATAACAGGCCCTTGTATTAGGGTCTAATCAATTATAATTTCCATCCTACTAGTCTGTAGGATACAATGCAGTAATACTGCACTTACCCATTTGCAGCTAAGACTACAGGAAGTTGCCATTCTATAAGAGAGAAAAAAGGACCCGATTTAAATGCAAGGGAAACGTCTGTCATTCCCTTTACTCTCAGGAGTATATGGGTGAGCCAAATAATAGCCAACCTGTGGTACCTGACTGGCAGTGTAGTTCGGAGAGTCCTACGTCTTAACATATGTTAAGCGTCGCAGCTTCGATTCTTACACTGAGTTCAAGTCCTCAGTGTTGGCGTGGGAGTACCTCAATCCCACCTGTATATGTGTGATCTCTTTAACCTCGTGCTCCTCGGCACTGTGCAGATGTTCTCAGAAATCCCATTGGATTTTGTCGGTCGGTCTTCATGACCTTGTGCTTTCCTTAGCACCATTAATGGCTCATGTGTTCCCTTCTCCTGGAATTAGATAGAAGCATTAATCATAGTCCCATAACATTTAACAATATATGGCAAGTTCTTGGAGTCTAAACCTTGTGAGTAAGCATTAATATTACAGCAATTATATATATATTAAAATTATAGCATTGCAAAAAATGAAAAAATTAAGTGATTATATGTACTCAAGTACAAGAAATGAGAAAAAAGACAAAAAATATCAATTATTCTATTAAAAGATATTAAGAAATCAATAAGAAATTAGAATAAAATCAGGGAAAGAATCAAGACAAACCAATGATTCCAAATTAACATCCATGAGTCCATGAACTGTTATCTCCAATGCAGGTAACAGGAAACAGTCAATCAGGTTCAAGAGAAGATGCCCTCTTTACATGTGAGCAATGAATCCAAGAGTCCTTTTCTCCGATCTTTATAGCTGTTGGGGTGGTTATTAAAATTTCAAACGGCCCATCCCACGAAGGCTGGGTTGCCCCCGTGCGCTGGAAGTTCTTTATATACACCTTGTCTCCTGGATTCAGGTCGTGAAGTGAAAAGTCTATTGGTCCTGCTTGTACTGCAGTTCCAGATTCATGGAGTTCACGCAGTCTGTGTTGCAATTCCTGTATATAGGAAGCAATAGAAGTATCTCCTCCTAATAGTGATGTATATGCAGGAGAAAAAGGTTTAGCCTGTATAGGAGGATGTCCAAAAAGCATCTCATATGGTGAGATGTGTATATCTCCCCTAGGTCTGTTTCTAAGATAAAATAGAGCTAGAGGGAGAATTTCAGGCCATTTTAGATGTGTCTCAGTACATAATTTGCCAATCATGGT
This sequence comes from Gracilinanus agilis, assembly GCF_016433145.1. Taxonomy (NCBI): domain Eukaryota; kingdom Metazoa; phylum Chordata; class Mammalia; order Didelphimorphia; family Didelphidae; genus Gracilinanus; species Gracilinanus agilis. The sequence goes on from NW_025343163.1 coordinate 2,050, forward strand.
TTTAAGTTCTCTGTTCATCCGTTCAACTTGGCCTGAGCTCTGGGGGTGATATGGTACATGGAATTTTGGAGTTATCCCCAGGCATGAATATATTTCAGATAAAACTGAATCAGTAAAGTGACTCCCTCTGTCCGAGTCAATACGTGCAGGCAGACCAAAACGAGGAATAATTTCTTTTAAAAGCACCTTGGCAACAAAGGCTGACGTGGCTCGGGCAGTAGGAAATGCTTCCGGCTACCTGGTCAGTTGATCCACTATGACCAGACAGAATTTATATTGTCCAGCCTTTGGCATTGTTATGAAATCAATTTGTAGGTGCTCAAAAGGTGTGTAAGCCAATGGACGCCCACCAAAAGCCTTGCCACGAAAGGCGTGTTGGTTATATGCTTGGCAAGTAGGGCAAGCTGCACACACTTTAGAGGCTATAGTGGTTATGCCAGGAGCTATCCATACTCTCTTAACAGAGTCCACGATGCCCTGGGTACCAAAATGACCATTTTTATGAATAGATTGGCAAATTTGGCGATAAAAGTGTCTAGGGAGCAGGGGTTTTCCTTCAGAGGACACCCATACTCCATTTATCTGTTTGGCTTTAAATTTCTGCTTCCATTTTGTTATTTCCTTCTCATCATAGGAAAGTGATAAATTTAAGTCATCAGTGGTTGTTAATGTTAAAATTAGTTCAGGCCCTTCTATTGCTGCTAGCTTTGCAGCAATATCTGCCCGATTATTTCCCTTAGAGACAGGGTCAGTGCCACCTGTATGAGCAGAGCAGTGAACTACAGCTAGGGCTTTGGGTAGCTGGAGAGCAGAAAGAACTTCATTAATAATGTTTGCATTAGCTATAGATTTTCCAGCTGAGGTTAAAAATCCTCTCTGGAGCCATAACATACCCACTGCATGACATATTCCAAATGCATATCGAGAATCCGTATAAATTGTAGCCTTTTTATCTTTGGCAATTATACATGCATGTTTTAGAGCCATGAGTTCTGCGGCTTGAGCACTTAGATTTGAGGGCAGTGAAGCTGACCATACAGTGTTAAATTCTGTAACTACAGCAGCTCCAGTGTAGCGTATGCCATCTCTCATAAATGAAGAGCCATCAGTAAATAAAACTAGATCAGGATTCTCTAAAGGAGTGTCCAGGAGATCGTCTCGAGGCTTTTCAGCCATGGACACTAGTGTTTCACAATTATGTAAAGGTTCTTCCGAAACTGGTAAATCTGGAAGTAAGGTGGCTGGGTTAAGGGTTGTACAACGTTTTAAAGTAATATTTTCATTATTTAGCAAGGTTATTTCATACCTTGTAATTCTCTGATCAGAAAATGCCTGTGTTCTATGTCTTAGCAGTAATGCTTCCACTTCATGTGGGCACATAATTGTTAATGGGCATCCCAATACTAGATCAACAGTTTTCGTCACTAACAGAGCTGTGGCAGCTACACCTCTAAGGCATGGTGGTGCACCTGCAGCTATAGGGTCTAGCTGAGCTGAATAGTAAGCAATTGGACGCTGGTATGGTCCCAAAGTTTGGGTTAAAACACCTGAAGCTACTCCTCTACGCTCATGTACATATAAAGTAAATGGTTTGTTATAATCTGGGATGCCTAGAGCAGGAGCAGACAGAATAGCTTGTTTTAAATTCGATAGAGCTAACTTGTGTTCTGGCTCTAATTTAAGTGGTTCAGGGACTGAATCTTTTGTTAATGCTATAAGGGGTTTAGTAATTTCCCCATAGCAAGGGATCCATTGTCTGCAGAAACCTGTTGCTCCTAGGATTGCTCTTAAGTGTTTTTTAGTGGTAGGATTGCTCAATTTTTGAATATTTTCAATGCGCTTAGGGGATATATGTCGTGCACCAGCTGTCAAGATGAACCCCAAATATTCCACTCTGGGGAGACACCACTGCACTTTTTCTTTTGCTATTTTATGTCCTCTTTTATGTAACTCTAAAAGAAGATGTTTACTATCTTCTTGGCATGTTTCAGCATCAGGTGAAGCCAGGAGCAAGTCATCTACATATTTAATCAATTTACTATTTTTAAATATTATATTTTCTGTATCTTGGCTCAAAATCTGTGCAAAAATACACGGGCTCTCGCAATAACCTTGGGGAAGACGGGCCCATGCCCACTGAGAATTATTCCAGGTAAAGGCAAATATATGTCTGGAATTCTCATGAATGGGAATTGAGAAAAAGGCTGAGCACAGGTCCACGACCGTAAAGTAAGTGGCTGTGCTGGGAATAGAAGAAATAATTGTGTTTGGGTTTGAAACCACTTGGTGTCTCTTTATAACATGATTGTTTATAGCTCTTAGATCCTGAACAAATCTATATTGGGGTTTTCCATCTGGGCCTAATTTCGGCTTCTTGACAGGTAAAATAGGTGTATTATATTCTGACTTGCACGGGATTATTATTCCTTGCTCAATTAGTGAATTTATCACTGGGGTAATTCCCTCAATGGCTTCTTTTGATAAAGGGTACTGAGGAATGGAGGGAGCTGGTCCTCCTTTTGTTCTAATCTGAACAGGTACAGCTGATTTAAGTAGGCCTACATCAGTAGAAGATGTAGCCCATAGAGACTCTGGAATATCATCTGGGATTTTAAAAGTGGGAGGCTCTTTTACTTCCTGCTCTTCTGAAAGAAGTACAGGGAGTAGGTTTAAAGAGTCCTCTGGCAATTCCAGTGACATAGAACCATCTGGATTGCAAATTATTGTGGCTCTAAGTTTACATAATAGATCCCTTCCCAGTAAATTTGTGGGGGATCCAGGCATTAAAAGAAAGGAGTGTTCTATTGATAAAGGTCCAAGGCTTACCACACGAGGAGAAAGTTCTGGGACCTTTTGAGATGTTCCTGATACCCCTACTACGTTTATAGAGCCAATAGAATTACAGTTTACATCTGGTTTGCTTACCAGTACTGATCTTGAAGCCCCAGAATCTAATAAACAATCATAACATGAATTACCCACTTTTAGGGTTACATAAGGTTCCTTACTATTTGGGGGGGAATGTACAGGGATTATAGGCATTAGAACATCATGGTCAGGAAAGTCAAAAGTTTCCCTTTCTGATTCCAAAGCCGTCCCTCCCCCCACGCACCTTCATAAAGATGCTTGGGCTCCATGGGCACCCCCCTGAGAGGCATTAGCACCCTGATTAGTTCGGGGGCGAGCTCCACTTGAGATATACTGTTGTGGGGTCATTTGGTATGAGCTATCATCATCCCGAGGTTTATTTTTAGCATTTCTATCATGTCTAAAATTGCTATTCCCGGAATCATCATCTTTATTATTGCTATTCCTGTTTCTGTTGTTATTCCTATAGTTATCTGTTGGCTGGGTATTATTTCTGAGTAGTCTCAAGAAAGTCCTACAAATCCCCATTGTATGGCCCTTCTTTATACAGAAATAACAGAAGGCAGGTTGATTGTTAGATTCTTGGAGAGGGGCTATAACCTCTCCTTTATTTTTTAGTTTTGCTTTTAGCATTTTGATTTCTGCTTTTAAACCATCTATCGAGTCAGTATCATCCTCCTGTTCTTGGCTTCTAAAAACATAAGATGCTGTCTTCCTTAATTCCTCAAGGCCCATTTTATCCCAATTTGGGCAATGAGTCTTAAAATAGTCTTTGACTACTTTGCAGGAATTTTTTACAAATTGTCTACGTACATGTTTTACTTCCCGTTCCACGGTTAAGTCAAGGTCCATATATATCCTTGCAACCTCAATCAGTCTGTCCATAAAATGGGACGGAGTTTCATCGGCACGCTGTTTAATTTTTTCAAATTTGTCCCACATGTATCCTGTGTCAGCACAAGCCTTTATAGCTGTTAATAATGCTTGCCTGCCATCATGTAATTTTTTAATATCTGTTGGAGAGTTGTAATTCCATTTTGGATTTGTATGGGGCCAGTTAGGTGAGTCTTTACTTTTATTACGATTGGCCCGATTTATGATCCTCTCTTTCTCACCATGTGTCAGAATTGCTCCTAAAACATTTTCAACGTCCTGCCAAGTAGGGTCATAAGTATCAAATATATTTTCTAATGTTCTTAAAACTAAAACTGGGTCTTTTTCAAAACTAGGCATATTCTTTTTCAATCCATCTAAATCATCAAGGCTGAAGGGAGTAAAGTGTCTTACAGATACCAGGTCTCCTTCAGTATTAAAAGTAGGTACTTCTCGTAAAGGAAATAGTGTTCCTGCAGCAATAGCTGTATCCCTGAATGTCTGTAGGAGGGGCTGAGGGGTGGGTTGGACAGGTTGAGGAGGTGGGAGCAGGACAGGCTGGGGATGTAG
>NW_025343164.1:0-5494 GCF_016433145.1 Gracilinanus agilis
TCAACCCCTTGTCAGCTGTTTCTCATTTTATCTTTCTTTCCTTCATCATTCCTTTCTCTCCCTCTCTGTCTCTATCACTTTCTTTTTCTCTCTTAATTTCTCCCTCATTATCCCTCTCTTTCTCCTCCTTTCTCTGTCACTATCTCTCCATCTCTCAGTCTCTTTGTCTCTCTATCTCCCTCTCCCTTACTCTCTCTGTCTCTGTCCCTGACTCTTTCTCTCTGTCCTTTTTAGTTTCTGTAGATTTCTATCTGTCTCTCAACGTCTCTCTGTTTCTTAATCTTTCTCTTTTTATGTATCTCTATATCTCTTTATCTCTCAATCTCCATGTCTCTAATGTCTCCCTACATTCCTCACTCCCCTCCTCGCTCTCTTTCTCTAACTCTTTCTCTCTCTATCTCCCTCTCCCTCCCTCATTGTCTTTTTCTCTGTCTCTCTGTCTCTGTCTCTGTCTCTCTTACTTCGAGATGGTCGCCTTGTAATTTGACTCTCTCGCCATGGCTGTAACAATGGGTTCATCTCCCATACCTGGCCCTCACATCCAGTAATTCGACACCAGACACACAATCTTTCCTTTTATGGGCCAGATCCTAATGGCTGGGTTCTGGCCACTTTCCTCATCTTTGCCTTGGATGGTTTGGTAGGCATACAAAGGCAGTGGGTGACAAATGCAAGTAACAGGGAATGAAGAGCATCAGATAGAGTAGAAGCAGTCTAGATTTGATCAAAGACTGCCTCAGGTCTTTTCTCTTGCTCAGTTTCCTCTCTACGTGGGTAAAAGCTTCTCTGTTGGGCTAAAAAAGAAGTTGATTGCTGAATTGTGGCATTAACTGTGTAGGTACAAACTCTTAACAGCCTGGGAGCATGAGACTTCTGATCTGGAAGGGACCATCTGATCTGTAATCCCCTCGGTTTATGGATGAAGAAACTGGGGTTTGAGAACAGGAGGGGATCCATTGGTAGCTGAAGTTCATGTGACTTGGGTCACACATACATGCCAACTGATGTTTGGGGAGAAATTCTTGTATCCTCAGTTTCTCTGGGTGTGTTTGGGTTCCTTTATTTAGTCTGGCATTTTAAATGAGTATTGTGTAATTAGAATTTTGTACCCCAGGACTCTCTCTCCCAGCATCCCACTTTCGTTCATACGTTACATCCTTACGTTTTGGAGATAAAGTTTTTCTTTTTCTTTTTTCGACTTTTGTAGTTAAGATCACATCTTATTTTAAACAGATTTCTATTAGTTTTCAAACCACAGAATGATTATGAAAATTAATGACATTTAAGAATACATTTAAAAAATATTCCACTAGAGGGCAGCTGGGTAGCTCAGTGGAGTGAGAGTCAGGCCTAGAGACAGGAGGTCCTAGGTTCAAACCCGGCCTCAGCCACTTCCCAGCTGTGTGACCCTGGGCAAGTCACTTGACCCCCATTGCCCACCCTTACCAATCTTCCACCTATGAGACAATACACTGAAGTACAAGGGTTAAAAAAATATTCCACTAGAATGGTTTTCCACATACTTTTTGTCATCTTCTCCTATTTGTATCATAGTCACTGAGTACTAAACATTGATTAAATTTGGATGGAATTGAGTTCTTCCTGGTATTTGTTCCTCCACATTGCTTATAGATGTTGGTTTTTAAGTTGCAGTTGGCCAACAAGCTAAGTCAAGATCTGAACAATAAGAGAATGAGCTTGAATACACTGGAAAATTGTAAAGCAAAATGTAATGACATAAAGCTCCTCCTTAAAGCAAAGGTCAGTCTGAGGAAGGAAGCTTTATGACATTGATAGTCTTCTGGTGATGCAAATCATGGAATACCAGAGACCAATGGGTAAGTGCATGGTGTAGTAGTAGTAGCAGGCTGCAATATATTACCACAGGAAGAGCGGTGTGAAGTATGTCTTCAGAGATATATGACCAAAATGGGAAGAGAAGTAATCAGGTACCAAGAACAAGGGATAACTGATGGAAAGCCTGTGTAGCTCCACATGTATGTAGTTTGCCACAAAATGTCAAAAGATTTAGAAGAAGGTTCTTCCTGTTGTTCTTTATATTTGATGTGAATCTATTTAGATGAGATCTGGACCTTGTTAAGAATTCTCTGCTTATTGGAAAATATTTCATTATTCCAACAAATCTTAGGTCACTGATTGGTAGCTTTCTGATAGCTTGAATATAAAAATCATTGAAATTGAACTTCAATTGCCAAGATGAATACAAAAAAGTCTATCTGAAAAAAATCTGAAGATTTTAAACATATAATGGCTTTCACTATTCCACAGGAACTGTTGTAAAGTTTAAGAATAAAACACAGCATCAAATGAGAAACAGAAATAACATAAAAGGAATACATATGTAAGCAGTCAATTACAAATTAAACAGTCTCCCTGTGAAAGTTGGCACTACAATGATATGTTTGCAATCAAATTTAGGAAACATTTACCCAGTCACCAGGCAAATAAAACACTCTAGAAAATAGAATAACATCTGATGGTTGAGATCTGTCATCAACACCAACTGACGATCCATAAAGAAAATGTCATATAAAGTGAATGTTTAGGCAAATTACATGGATAGAAATTAGAAATGCAATATTGAAGAAAAAGCATTTTCTAACAATTTTAAAAAAATTTAAAAGAATGTACCAAATGTACAACAAATGGAAAAGTTTGTTAATACATATTTTAAAGCAGTATGTGATTATTACATTGCTAAGCATCATTGAAATATATGTTCCTGAATTTACTAAGCTCAGGATATAAAATCTCAGGTATTTTGTGTGAACACATCTAAATTTGTAAAACGTCTGCTTTGGCTTTATCAGAAATCAACTAATTATTGATTTCTGAAAACGCCATGAAGCAAAAATTGAAGAGGAAAATTTGTTAAAACAGGTCACAGAATTTTGGCCCTTCCACATTTTCCTTGGGTCACTTATTCACGGCAACTCACTGTGCTTGATTCATTGGCTTTGAAAGTACTTTCCTACTGTAGTACTGTACAACACAGTTAAGTTTTGCCATTAATAGTGGATGACTAATGTAAAACTCTTATTTTAAGTGCTCAAAGTGCACAAGGTGTAAATTTTTGTTTCCCTTTTGTAATTGGGAAAACTCTTTGACAAATTCTTCATTTAAAAATTATAAACACTTTCAGCAACTGCAATTTGCATGCTTGTCAATTTGGGGGTCTTTTCAGGTAGGGCTTTCTTTCATTGTGCTGCCTAAACATAAAAAGGAGAAGAACAGGGGAATAATATTACCAGGTTCACAATCTTGCACAAGAGCACATATAAAGGTAATGTTATGTACATTTTATTTCAATAAAGTCAGAAGACAAACAGCAGTAAAGATGCCCAGATGCCCTAAAGATAAATACATTTCAAAGATTCTCATTAAAATGAATCTGTAGTTTCTTTTCCTGCAAGCAAAATACCTTTCTTTAAATACAAAAATATCAGTATTCTGAATTCCAAATGCTTTTGCTTTTTTTTTGGAGAAAATCTGTCATGATTTTTTTAATGAATAAAGATTTTCCACAAAATAGGCTTCTTCTACATGCTAAATTTTTAAACAGTTCAGTGACACAATGTGCTAACTACATACACAACAGATAATATAGTAAGAAAACACTCAACCTGATGAAAAGTTAAAATCTTCATTAATACACTGAAAATTGACATAACTCATGCCTTTAAAATCAAAAATACAAAAATTAAATGTTTTCCTAAAAAGATGTCCTTATTTTAAGGACTCATTTGAAAATTAAGCTGCATGTAATTTGTACAATAAAGTTGTACAAAGTAAACAGGTTTTATATATATATATATATACATATCATATATATAATTGACATACTTCTCAATTATCAGTTATCCACCTTTAATTTCCAATACTGTACCGTTCTTTGACATCCTTTACACAAAAACAGTCTGAGCCCATGGCATGTTAATGCAGTTGAGAGGCCAAGCATACTAACTTTTACAAATTCTACTTTCCATAAAAAGCCTCCTGAAAAGGAGATTACACACCATTATAAAAATATCAACCTCTTATGGTAGCTGCATTAGAGAACCAAGAAGGCCAGAAGACTCTTTCCATATAACGTAGAAAACCACTATGACAGCATATGCACAGCACTGGCAGCATGAGGGTGCTCTGCACCATAGGAGTGCACAGAGCTCCTGGGAAGTACTGGGACTGTTACATAGGTTTTGAACTGATTGTTACCAATAGCATAACAGAGGTACTACCAGCCCATGCAAAACAACTGAAAATACTGAGCCACTATGCAGAATACTTCCTTCCTGGAGAAAACAAAAGACAGAAGTAACTGAATTGCATTGAGCCCAACAGTTGACCAAACACATTCTCCTTAAAGATTTGTGTGCACAGCATAGTCTGAGGTATGACTTATCCAGCCATGTTATGTGCCACTGCAAGATATTGTCATCTGAAATACATGCCATCACAATGGTTTAAATCTTTTGACTATTAGTCATTCATATATTCTTATCTACCAGTCTCTTGATTTTTGAAAAGATTTCAACTATTGTAGAATATTACAGAAACAAAATATAAATGCAGGTATTTCTAAATGAAACTTACATGGACTAAAACTAGAGAATATTTTAAAACAAATATACAGTATGCAGGCAGACAAAGCAGGAAAATGACCATTCAATTGTATAATAAAAAACTAAATTTTGGCTATTTCTCGAAAACTATGAAGCATCTCCACTAAAAGGAATGCATAATGAAATTCTATTCTAATACAGGTTAAAAATGTAAAAAGTTTATAAACCTTAACAGGAAAAATAAAACAACTTTTACTGGCCATTCCTGTTGAAATAAGAATTTTAAAGTAACACAAAAGTGGCTACGAACCCACTTAAAGCACCAAACAGAGAGAAATAAAAGTATTTTCATATCTGTTATTATCATAAAATCCTGCAAACTGCTGGTGGCAGAAACAGAATTCTTTATAAACTGCAGATGTCCTGGACATAAAATAATTTCACTGGAGTTGCACTAGTTCTAAAGACTTTTCTGTTCTAGCCTACCTACTGTATGTATTCAATCTGATATGTATGTATGTATATATATGTAAATATATACATACATACATATATATATGTGTGTATATATATATAAAGTCTCTTTCTGTAACCCTTGATTATTGTTGGGCACCAAAGATAAGAAAAGCAAGACGGGGTACAAAAATGCAAAATTTCAACAGTAATGGCAATGTTTTGTTCTAGTCCATAAGGGTCCTGCATTTTCCCCCCCCTTCAGTGATTTGGAAAAAATCTTCATGTTTAATCTGGGGGTAGCAAGTCATGCAAGCGAAATCTGTCTCTGATGTGAGGTCGAACATCCTCATTCTGTAAAAGAAAAATGGAGAATATTTAGAAGGCAGAGAATTTTAAAAGTAACAAAGCTTTGCAAGTAAGATTTCACAACTTGTATTTTATATGTAAATGAAAGC
>NW_025343165.1:0-1321 GCF_016433145.1 Gracilinanus agilis
CTCTCTCTCTCTGTCTCCCTCTCCCACAAACTCTCTCTCTCTCTCTCTCCCTCTCTCTCTCTGTTTGGTCTCTGATAAACAATCTATGAATATCCCTCAGTGAATCATCTACTACAGCAGCCAATATTCTGTGATTTCCCGGTGGGTCCATGGGGGGCCAGCAAACTTTGTAAGGGCTTTTTGGGCAGGAGATTGTAAATGTTTGCATTTTAAAGCTTTTCTCTCTCCCCATAGAATGTGAGGATCACTCTTCAGTAAAACCCACAGAAAGCTCAAATCCTTTGGTGAGGAGAGGGAGAACAAACATAAAGCCTTTACCCAGGAGACTGGCACTTAAAACAACTTTTCAATTAGGATCCCTGCACCTAATAAACACAGAGTTCAAAGATATTTTTGGTTTGACTTTTCCCAATCAAACCCAAGAAAATGCATTCCTGGGTATTGCCTAAAATCTGTCCAAAGTCAGGAACTATCGGTGACCTCTGTGTGTCCCTTAAGCCATGCCAAATTAACTTTGCCTTCCAGGACCCTGGTTGGAAACAATGAATGACTGATCCCATTGGTACCCCAATTAGGCTTGGAGCCAGCAGCAGCACCAATGAGCCGCGCTAGGGTCTGGTATGGTGTTCTCTGCTCCAACAAAAAGACAAAATGGGGAGGCCCCAAAGGGAGCCTGGATTCTGGCATTTATATGAGGGCCCCTGGCATGCAAACATTCTAAACGGATGAAGTCATCCTCAGTATGGTATTTGGCAACTGACCTCTTAATAAGGTCCACCCCGCCTCTCATCCCTTCCCCTGCTCCCTTTGCCCCCAACACATGGAAAATCCAACAGGTAGTGATGCTAGATTATTTTTTGGAGCTGCTGAGTTTCCCTTATCACTGTTTCATGAGCTATTTCCTGTCTCCCTTCTGACAAAATCAGCCACTGCTTTCAGGAAATACCCTTCAGGAGTTCCAAGTCGGTCAGCAGTGGCCACAGCAAACTAGGAAGTGGGCTCCCAGGCCAAAGGGAACTTTCTAACCGGGAAAGCGGACAACAGGTCAGCTGGGAATTGCATACTGGACCCTCTCTAAGTTACAGTGGGCTGACAATTAGTGGAGCCAGTATGTGACCTGTCTTGTGGGCCTATCCTTTGTCCTTGGATATAGGCAAGCAGTTCTTCAAATAGGAAAAAACAACCATATTCATTTCCTTTGATGCAGCAAATAGAGAAGATGCTAAAGAACAAAGGCCGAGGCCAGGATTGTAAGTGGTGCTGGCAGAGGGCAGATCACAGTGACACTTTCCAAGCTGAAAGAATGAGACTACTTCTATAT
>NW_025343166.1:0-6456 GCF_016433145.1 Gracilinanus agilis
ATGGTCAATCTTTGTGAATGTACCATGTGCAGCTGAAAAGATGGTGTATTCCTTTTTGTCCCTATTTATTTTTCTCCACATTATCAATTAAACCTTATTTTTCTAGGACTTCATTCACCTCTCTTACCTCTTTCTTATTCATTTTTTGGTTTGATTTATCTAGATCTGAAAGAGGAATATTTAGATCTCCCACTATTATGGTTTTACTATCTATTTCCTTCTTGAGCTCTGCCAGTTTCTCCTTTATGAATTTGGATGCTATACCACTTGGTGCGTACATATTTAGCAGTGTGATTTCCTCATTGTTTATACTGACTTTAATCAGGATGTAATGTCCTTCCCTGTCTTTTTTAATCATATCTATTTTTACTTTGGCTTTGTCAAAAATCATAATAGCCACTCCTGCCTTCTTTTTCTCATTTGATGCTCAAAAGATTTTTTTAAACCCTTGTACTTCAGTGTTTTGTCTCATAGGTGGAAGATTGGTAAGGGTGGGCAATGGGGGTCAAGCGACTTGCCCAGGGTCACACAGCTGAGAAGTGGCTGAGGCCGGGTTTGAACCTAGGACCTCCTGTCTCTAGGCCTGACTCTCACTCCACTGAGCTACCCAGCTGCCCCCTTGCCCAAAAGATTTTACTCAAGCCCTTAAACTTAAACTTGTGTATGTTTACCCGCCTCATATGTGTTTCTTGTAGACAACATATGGTAGGATTTTGGTTTCTGATCCATTCTGCTATTTGCTTCCGTTTTATGAGTGAGTTCATCTCATTCACATTCAGAGTTACAATTATCAGTTGTGCATTCACTGACATTTTTGTATTCTCCCCTAGACCCACCCCTTCTTCTTACACTATTTTCTTTTAAACCTGTTGTTAGCTTTGAGCTGGTATCCCTTATCCCCTCCCTTGATTGACTTCCCTTTCTGCCCCCACCCTTGTTATTCCCCACTTTCTGTTTTTAAAGGCCTATTGAATTCCCTCCCTCTTCTTCTCCCCTCCCTTTTTTGACCTCCCGACTCCCCTGCTCCCTTTTGTTTATCCCTTTTGACTTTCTCAGTAGGGTTAGATAGAGTTTTTTATCCCAATGGATAATAAAGCTACTCTTCCCTCTCCGGGTTAATTACACTGAGAGTAAGGTTTGATTATTGCCTCTTAATGCTCTCTTCCTCTCCTTCTTATAATACTATTTATCCCCTCCCCTTCCCATGTTCTCTTTGTGTGTAATAGAATATCCTATTTTTCATATTTACTCAGATTTCTCTTGGTGTCCCCTACTATTTCCCCCCTTTCCCACCCCCCATGTCATCTTAGACCATTTAGTATCCTGTCCTCTCCCTATGAATTATTCTTCTGGTTGCCATAATTGTGAATATTATAATAGTGAATAGAGTTCACTACAAAGAATTATACATAGCATTTCTCCACATAGTAATACAGATAATTAGATCTTATTTAAGCCCTTAAAGAGTCAAATTTTAAAAATTATGAGTTTTCTTTCTTTTCCCTCTGTTTCTTATTTACCTTTTCATGTTTCTCTTGATTTTTGTGGTTGGGTATCAAACTTTCCATTTAGTCCTGGTCTCTTTTGTGCAAAAACTTGGAAATCTTCAATTTTGTTGAATGCCCATACTTTCCCCTGGAAGTATATAGTAAGTTTCGATGAGTAGTTGAACTGTGGCTGAAGGCCCAGCTCTCTTGCCTTTCTGAATATCATATTCCAAGCCTTGCGGTCTTTTAGCATGGAGGCTGCCTGATCCTGTGTGATCCTGATTGGTGCTTCTTGATATTTGAATTGTCTCTTTCTGGCTTCTTGTAAGATTTTTTCTTTCATTTGAAAGCTCTTGAATTTGGCTATTATATTCCTGGGTGTTGACTTTTCTGGGTCCAGTGTAGAGGGTGATCTATGGATCCTTTCAATGTCTATATTGCCTTCTTGTTGTAGGACTTCAGGGCAATTTTGCTGAATAATTTCTTTAAGTATGGAGTCCAAGTTTCTATTGATTTCTGCTTTTTCTGGAAGACCAATGATTCTCAAATTGTCTCTTCTAGACTGGTTTTCTTGGTCTGTCACTTTCTCATTGAGATATTTCATGTTTCCTTCTATTTTATCAGTCTTTTGACTTTGTTTTATTTGTTCTTGTTGTCTGGAGAGATCATTGGCTTCTAATTGCTCAATTCTAGCCTTTAGGGACTGGTTTTCCTTTTCAATCTGGTCATTTCTGGTCTTCAGTTGGCTTGCCTCACTTTCCAATTGTGAAATTCTGCCTTTTAAACTGTTATTTTCCTGCCCGATCTCTTCCATCTTCCTCAACATCTCATTTTTGAACTCTTCAGTAGCTTGTGACCAGTTTTCATTGTTTTGGGAAGGTTTGGATACTTGTTGTCAAATTCCTATGCCCAGAGCAAAGGACATGAATAGGTAATTCTCAGAAAAAGAAATCAAAAGTATAAATAATCACATGAAAAAGTGCTCTAAATTCTGCCTTATTAGAGAAATGGAAATGAAAACAACTCAAAGGTACCACCTCACATCTAGCAGATTGGCCAATGACAATAAAGGAAAATAAGGAATGACGATCTGGAGGATCTCTATATGAACTGGAAGAATCTCCACGAACTGATCCTGAGTGAAATGAGCAGAACCAGGAGAACTTTGTGCAGAAACTGAAACATTATGGCCCAATCAAATATAACAGACATTGCTAATAAGAGCAATGCAATGATCTAAGACAATCCCGAGGGACCTACGAAAAAGAATGTTATGCACAGCTAGAGAAAGAATTGTGGGAGTAGAAACACAGAAAAAAAACAATTTCTTGATCACATAGTTCCATGGGGATATGATTGGTATTGTAGACACTAAGCTATCACCCTAATGCAAATATTAATAGTATGAAAATAGGTCTTGATCAATGACATACATAAAACCCAATGCAATTGCTCTTTGCCTATGTCAGATAGGGGTGGGAGGAAGGGAAAGAAAGAACAATGGAAAAACATCAAAAATTCATTAAATAAATAAATGTTTGGGAGGAAAAAATTATTCCCAATCAGAGAAATCATACTTACCTCACTTTTTGGATTTTCCATTGTAGAAAATTACTGTACAATGCTAAAATATTTGTCTAGAAAAAGAGCAGATTAAATTAAATAACTTCACATTATACAATGTTTATTTAAGAGAAAATGAAATCATAATTAAATTAAGTTGATTACTTTAGAATATACATTAGGGAGGAATACTGGGAAGATGGCGGTATAGAAGCAGTAAGGCTCCAAACCTCTGTAAAGCCCTTCACCACCAGTTAAGGACAAAGGGCTCTCGGGGAACAGAAAACAAAATCTGACAACACAACAGAGCTGGGGGATCCTCTCGCTGAACCCAACTAAAAAGGTACAAGGAAAAAAAGAGAAAAAAAGCCTGAATTCTTGGAACTCTGGGGTGAGAGGGGAAAGAAAGGAGGAAGATCCCAGATCCCATATTCCACCTGATGTGCTGAGTATCCAGCAGGTCCTAGAATCCCTGGGTGGGCTGGGCCGGTAGTCCAAGAGAGTGCCTTGCTGGCACAGCTGTGCCAAACTCAAGGCTTTGATCACAGACAGCAGGGAAGCTACTGGGGGAGAAACCCAGAGACAGGGAACATACCCTCCATCTTGTGCTACCCCTCCCCCACCTTTCTCTTTTGGCTTTGACCTCAGGGTACTCAGAGCAGTATAGATCAACCACACCCAGGCTTAATCCTATCAATACAACTGACAAGAGGTCTTCAGAGGGCTGGGAAGCTCCAACACCCCTCCCCCACAGACTAGTGTGAATGAAGCCTAACTAACCACTAGCTTTGACCAACAGCTGGGGAAAATCTGACCTCAAGGCACTTGGAGCTGAGCAGATTAATCTCACCTGACTTAATCCTATCAGCACAGCTAACAAGAAGTCTTCAGTGGGCAGGGAAGCTGGGACAACCCCCCCCCCCCCAGATTACAAGGAAGTAGCTGAATTCACTTCTTTGGCTTTCACCAACAGCTGGGGAAAATCTGGCCTCGGGCCCCACTAAATTAATTATTCAACAAAACAGAGAAGAAGCCCTCCCAGGGCTGAATAGAGCAAACTCAAAAATATGATCAGAAGATCAAGATTACAGCCAATTACAGGGGAGAAAGAAGGAAAAAAACATGAGTAAACAACAGAAAAAGAAAAAAGAAACTGCAATTGACAGTTTTATCCAGAAATTGAACAAAGAGCAAATGGATCAGAAGAAGATAAAGGAACACTAAGAAAAAAACAAAGAAAATTCAGTGAAATGGACACAGACTTTGGAAGAACTTAAAATTCAATTAACTCAAGAACTCAAAATCCAAATAACTCAAGAACTCAGAAAACAATCAACAGAAGCTGAAGGCAATTGAGAAAAGGAAATATATGATCTAAAACAAGAAAATAATGTCTTAAAAGCCCAAATTGACCAGCTGAAAAATGAAGCAAAGAAGGCAAAAGATGATCTACAAAGCAGACCAGAAGGAGGATGAGCAAGAAACCAGAGATGAAATTCAGTCTTTAAAAATTAGAATTCAACAACTAGAAGGAAATGACAGCAAAGAATATATATCAAAAGGCAGCAAGAATATATTAAACAAAAATAAAAAATGAAAAATTTGAGAAAATATGAAACACTTCATTGACAAAACCACAAATCTGGAAAACACATCTCAAAGAGATAACCTAAAGATTATTGGACTGCCAGAACATCACAACAAAAGAAAAAGTTTGGACATCATCCTACAGGAAATGATAGAAGAAAACTGTCTTGACATTCTTGATCAAGGGTAAAAAGTGGAAATAGAAAGACTCCACAGATCACCCCCTACATTTAATCCACAACTAACAACTTCAGAAATATTATAGCCAAATTCAAAAACTACCAGACCAAGGAAAAATATAATAAGCTGCTAAGAAGAAGTCATTCAGATACCAGGGAACCACAGTTAGGATAACACAGGATCTGGCTGCATCTGCATTGAAGGCCAGGAAGGCATGGGATACAATATACTGGAAAGCAAGAGAGCTAGGCCTACAACCAAGAATTAACTATCCAGGAAAACTGACTATATTCTTGCAGGAGAAAGTATAGTCATTCAACAAAATTGAAGACTTCCAAGCATTCATAAAGAAAAAATGAGACTTAAGCAGAGAGTTTGCTGCTCAAACAAAGAACTCAAGAGAATCACCATAATGTAATTAAGAGAATGTGGGGGGAAACAAAAGAAAACCAAAAACCAAAAAACGCTTTCTTTAAGGGACCCAATAAGCTCAATTGACTTATATCCCTATAAGAAAGAAGATATTGGTAACTCTTAAATATTGTTATTACCAAGAGGGTAGAAAGAAGAAGTATAATTAGAGGGAATATGGACAAATTGTACAGGATAAAATCTCAAGATATATGTATGTATTTATGTATAACTAGAGGTAAAAAAGGAGATAATATTAACAGAAAGGGGGAAACAGACAAAATGGAGTAAATTTATATTTCATAAAGAAGTGCATGGGTGAACAAGAGAGAAGACCAATACAATGGAAGGGTAAAGAGGTTGGAGAAAGGAAATATTTAATTCGTAAGTGCATTGAAGTCAACTTAAAGAGGGAAGACCAATCAGATCCACTGGGGTAGAGAATTGATTTGTGCCCTATAAAAAAGCAGAAGGGTAACAAAGGGACTGGTGGGGTGGGAAGCAATACTAGGAAGGTAGAGGGCTTCTGGGGGAATGAGGTGTAGCTTTAAATAACAATAAGAGGAGAATAAGAAGGGAGGGCAGAGAAATGGAAGTACAACAAGGGAAGGGATTATAGGAACTGATTAAAAACAAAACACTGGTATAGAAGGAAACAGTGAAAGAAGAAAGGAGACAAGGAGAGAGAATCAAAATGTCTGGGAACAGAGTTGATAATTATAACTCTGAATGTGAATAGGATGAACTCATCCATAAAATGGAAGCAAATAGCAGAGTGGATGAGAAACCAAAATCCTACCATATGTTGTCTACAAGAAATACATATGAGACAGGTAGACATACATAGAGTAAAAATGAAAGGATGGATAAAAATCTATTGGGCTTCAAATGAGAAAAAGAAGGCTGGGGTTGCCATCATGGTCTCTGACAGATCCAAAATAAAAGTAGATCTGGTTAAAAGACATAGGCAAGTTAATTACATCCTAATAAAAGGCAGTATAAACAATGAAGAAATATCAGTACCCAACATGTATGCACCAAACGGCACGGGATCCAAATTTCTAAAGGAGAAACTAGTGGATCTCAAGGAAACATAGATAGCAAAACTATACTAGTGCGTCAGCCGGGTTAAGATGGCAGCAGAGTAAAAAGCAGCTCTTAACCTCTCCTGACCAAAACACACAAGACTCCTCAAGGGGACATAAAAACAAGTCCAGAAGAACGGAGG
>NW_025343167.1:0-13631 GCF_016433145.1 Gracilinanus agilis
AGCCGGCACCCACGCCTCTGCTCAGCCGGCACCCACGCCTCTGCTCAGCCGGCGCTCCGCTCCCAGCGTCCGCTCCCGCGCGCGCTCAGATTTCGCGTGCGTTCTTGACTTAATGGGGTCCTAAGTCTTGCTGCTCTCAGGAACAGGTCCCGGAGCTGCTGATGACTCGATGGGTGCCCCAAACTTGCTCTATTTCTTTTTAGCTGGGTTCAGAGCTATAGGAGAGTGTGGAGGGGGTGGGGGTGGGGCGGTTGTTCAGCTTGCGCTTGAGTGAGAGCCCTTTTTAGCTTGGAAATGTCTCGATTCCACGTACCTTCCACGCTGTGTCCTGTTGTGGGGTTCCTCCGTTCGTCTGGACTTGTTTTTATGTCCCCTTGAGGAGTTTTGTGTGTTTCGGTCAGGAGAGGTTTAGAGCTGCTTCTTACTCTGCCGCCATCTTAACCCGGAACTATACAGTCCTTTTTGATGGGCAGGTGATTCTTGGTTTTAGATCAGTTCTCTTCCCTTCCAGAATATCATATTCCAAGCCTTCTGGTCCTTAAGTGTGGAAGCTGCAAGATCCTGTGTAATCCTGACTGGGGCTCCATGATATCTGAATTGTTTATTTCTGGCCACTTGTAGTATTTTCTCCTTGGCCTGGAACTCTTTTGAATTTGGCTATAACATTCCTATGAGTTGTCATTTGGGGATTGAATGCAGGGGGTGATCTGTGTATTCTTTCAACGTCTATTTTGCTCTCTTGTTCAAGAATATCATGACAGTTTTCTTGGATAATTTCCTGTAGTAAGGTATCTAGGCTTTTTTTTGTGGGGTCAGGACTTTCTGGTAGTCCAGTAATTCTTAAATTGTGTCTCCTGGATCTATTCTCTGGGTCATTTGTTTTCTCAATGAGGTATCTCAGATTATCTTCAATTTTTTTCATTCTTTTGATTTTGTTTTATTGTTTCCTGTTGTATCATGAAGTCATTAACTTCTAGACCAATTCTAATTTTTAAAGACTGAATTCCTTCCATGAAGTTTTGATTCTCTTTTTACTTTTGATCCATTCTTCCTTTCCAGTCATTCTTCTCTTCTTCCGATTTGTTTGCATCATTTTCTAGGAGGTCAGTTCTGGCTTTCAATGCCTGTGCCTGTTTCTGGATGATATATTTTGCTTTTTAAGCTACTATTTTCCTTTTGACATTTTTCTTTAACTTGTCTTATTTGATTTTTAAATTACTTTTTCAGCTCCCCCAGAGCAGGTATCCAGTTATCTGGTTTTTTTTTTGAGGCTTTGCTTGATATTCCCTGGCTAACATCCTCATCCATTGGTTCAGTTCTTTGGTCCTTAATGCCATAGAAGCTTTCAATTGTAGCATTATTTTTTCTCTTGTTTGCTAATTTTATTTACTTTTTAAACTTTATTAATTTTTCCCACCCTATGGACTATAAACTCGCCCCTCTGCTGATTTGCTGAACCAGAGTGTTTGAGATGCTTTGTCCTATGGCTGAATCTTTTCTTTTCTCAGTCCTCTGCTGGTATACTGGAATCAACTGGTTAAGCTAACGTGCTGAGCTAGCCTGACCTGGGGCAAATTCTTTACTGTAGCCAGTGGGCTTAGCATGTCCAGGCAGGCCTCCCCCAAGTACTTCCACGCAAGCCACTGTCAGATCCCTGTACCTTGTGTGGTTGGTCAAAGGCATTTCCTCATGGCTGTAGCCTCTCTCCAGGGCTCACACAGCCAGCCCAGTCTTATCACAGGTCTCAGGGTGGTGCATGGAGGAGGATGTTCAGCCAGCCCATCTTTCCCTTATCCTGTGAAAATAGACTCTCTGTGCATACTTTTCAAGTTGTTTTCAGCAGGAGAGTCCTGTAACTTCTTCTTGTTGGGTTTGGGTTTATGTTTTCTTTGAAGTACATTATAAATATTGGTATGGAAGGATTTTCAGAGAGAGTTTGAGCTTTTGCTGCTCCTAAGCAACCATCTGGGCTCCCCCCTCTGAATAATATAATTTTGGAAATTTTATGTGGAAATTTGTTATTGTAATAAAATAAAGATAAAATTTAAAAATTAAAGCCCTTTGGGCATAATCCTAGTGTTAAAAAAGGGCAAAATCAACAAAATCAAAAGTAGTAGAACCATTAAACTTATAAGTAAGACTAGGAGTTAGTTTTATTAAAAAAACAAATAAAATAGAGCATTGGTTAATTTGATTAAAAGGAGGAAAGAAGAAAAATCAAATTATCAGTATGAAAAAAGAAAAGGAAATTTTCATCAGTGAAAGGAAATTAGAGCAATCATTAGGAGGCATTTTGCTCTCTTATATGAAAATAAATCTGAAAATCTTAGTGAAATATGTGAATATTTACAAAAATATAAATTGCCTAGATTAACAAAAGAGGAACTAGAATACATAAATAATTCCATCTCAGAAAAAGAAATTGAAGAAGCCATCAAAGAATTCCCTAACAAAAAATCCCCAGGGCCAAATGGAATCAGAAGTGAATTCTAACAAAAATTTAAAAGAACGACTAATCCCAAAACTTCACAAACTATTTGAGAAAATGAGAAAAGAAGGAGTCTTACCAAATTCTTTTTTATGACACAAATATGGTACTGATTCCAAAGTCAGGCAGAACAAAAAGAGAGAAAGAAAACTAAAGAGAAATCTCCTTACTAAACATAGATGCAAGAATATTAAATAAAATACAAGCAAAAAGATTACAGAAAGTTATCATGAGGATCATTCCCACCAGGTGGGATTTACACCAGAAATGCAAGGATGGTTTAATATTAGGAAAACTATCCACATAATTGACCATATAACGAAAACAACAGAAATCAGATGATTATCTCAATAGATGCAGAAAAAGCCTTTGACAAAATACAATATCTTTTCCTACTGAAAACATTAGAAAGTATAGGAATAGATGGGCCTTTCCTCAAAATAATAAACAATATATATTTAAAACCAGCATTAAGCATCCTCTGCCATGGGGATGAGTTAGTAGCCTTTCCAATAAGATGAAGATTGAAGAAAGGATGCCCATTATCACCACTACTATTTAATATTGTACTAGGAATTCTAGCAGTAGCAATTAGAGAAGAGAAAGAAATGGAAGGGACTAAAGTAAGCAATGAGGAAACTAAACTATCACTCTTTGCAGATGATCTGATGGCACACTTAAAGAATCCTAAAGAATCAACTAAAAAGCTATTGGAAATAATCAACAACTTTGGCAAAGTTGCAGGATACAAAATAAACTCACATAAATGATCAGCATTTCTTTATATTTCCAACAAAACTCAGCAGCTAGAGTTAAAAAGAGAAACTCCACTTAAAATCACCCTAGACAATATAAAATATTTGGGAATCTATTTGTCAAGACAAATACAGTAAATACAAAACCAAAAACACAACTATAAAACATGTTTCACACAATTAAAACTAGATCTAAATAATTGGAAAAACTTTAATTGCTCCTGGGTAGGACAAGCTAATATAATAAAAATGACAATCCCACCCAAATTAATTTACTTATCCAGTGCCATACCTATCAAACTACCAAATAATTATTTCATAGGACTAGAAAAAACAACAAAATTCATCTGGAAGAACAAAAGGTCAAAAATAAGGGAATGAATAAAATGTGAAGGAAGTTGGCCTAGCAATATCAGGTCTCAAATTGTAGAATAAAGCAACAATCATCACAACAATCTGGTAGTGGCTAAGAAATAGAATGGTAGATCAGTGGATTTTATTGGATACAACACAATATACAGGGGTAAATGAACTCAGCAAATTTTTTTGTTTGATAAACCCAAGGATCCTAGCTTTTGCAATAAGAACTCATTATTTAACAAAAACTCCTGGGGAAAATGGAAAACAGTATGACAGATGCTATGTATAGACCAATATCTCTGACCCTATAATAAGATAAGGTCAAAATGGATATATGATTTAAAGAGAGATGCCACAAGTAAGTTAGGAGAATGCAGAATAGTTTACCTGGTAGTTTCCATTTGGAGAAGGGAAGAATGTATGACCAAACAAGAAATAGAGAGTATTATGAGATGTAAAATGAATAATTTTGATTGTGTTGAATTTAAAAAGCTTTTGTACAAACAAAACTAGTGTAACCAAGTTTAGAAGGGAAACAACAAACTGGGAAAAAGTTTTAAAACAAGTATATCTGATAAAGTATTCATTTCTCAAATTTATGGAGTACTAAGTCAAATGTATGAGGATACAAGCTATTTCTCAATTGAAAATTGGTCAAAGGATATGAACTAGCGATTTTCAGATGAATTCAAAGCCATCAGTAATCATATGAAAAAAATATTCTAAATCCCTCTTGATTAGGGAAATGCAAATGAAAACAAGCCTGAGGTACCACCTGTCAGATTGGCTGAGATGTCAGTAAAGGAAAATTATAAATGTTGGAGGTGATATGAAAAAATTAATGCATTAATGGTGGAGTTGTGAACTGATCCAACCATTCTGGAGGTGTTTGTAAATTATGTCCAAAAGGCTATAAAACAATGAATACCCTTTGATCCAGCAATGTCACCACTGGGTCTATACCCCAAAGAGGTAATTAAAAAGGGGGAAAGGGTCTACTTGTACAAAAATATTTAAAGCTGTTCTTTTCATAGTGGCAAAGAATTGGAAATTGAGGGCATCTCCATCCATCAGGGAATACCTGAACAAATTGGGGTACATGTTAGTGATGGAATACTATTGTACTCTAAGATAAGTAAGATGATTTCAGATAAATCTGGAAAGATCTGTGGGAACTGATGCAGAGTGAAATAAGCAGAACTGAGAGAATACAATAACAGCAATATTGGAGATGATTATCTGCAAAAACTTAGTTACCCTCATCAATGTAATGATCTGGGACAAACCTTAAGGACTTATAATGGGGAATGCTATCCACTTCCCAAGAAAGAATTTTTGGACTTGTCTTCCACATCAGTGTATTTATGATTTTATTTTGGGGTTTGGGTTATGCAGGAGTTTGTTCTTAAGAGAATAACCAATATGGAAGTTTTTTGCATAACAATAATAATAAAAACTATATCTTTATATGTTTATATACTATGCTTTATTGGGTATAACTATGATAGTGTAAAAAACAAAATACATCAAGAAAAACTTGGTTAAAAAATAAAATTAAATGTGAAGTGGAATATTAAAAAATTAATATATGAAAATAGCTGATCTTTACTTTGAAGGAAGTTTATGAAATAAATAGGAAAAATTAATTTAAGATATCACTGCTGTTAAATCAAGCAATGGGTGAATACTCTGTCACTAGGGAAAGGAGAAACATTCTTTACTCCAGAATCAGAGACTAAATGACATTACTACTAGTCACTGCAGTAAGTGGTAGAGCTGGAATCTGAATCTGACTTCTCTCCATCCAATTCCAGTGTTCTTGCCATTGGACCCCATTTTTCATCTTCCTCCCACTGCAGCTCTTCATTCTGAACAAAGCTGTACCTCTCTCCTTTCAGTCACTGTCAATCTACTCAAATATGTGTTTTCCAACAGCTGCCTCATTTGTCCCCAGATCCACACATTGTTTTAAGTTCCTAAATATTTCGACAGGGTCAAAGATCTAAATGTAGATCTCAAAGGGACCTCAGAGGTCAGTCATATATTCCACCATTTCATTATCCATAGGCGGAAATTGAGGCAAAGGGAGACAAAGTGACTTGCCCCAATTTATTCTAAAGATCATGGATCTATACCTGGGAGGGCCCTCAGAGTCACCTAGTTTAATTTCATCCATTTACATAAGAGGAAACTAAAACCCAAGGAATGAGAGTGACTTGCCCACTTCATACTAAATATCCCATATGGAAGGGAAATCCCAGGTCATCTAGTCAAAACCACCTAATTTACAAAAGAAAATACTGAAGCCAAAAAAGTTGAGGAAACTGACTTGGGGTCACATAATTAGATAATGGCTTAGGTAGGATTTGAATTCAGGTCTTTTCACCCTGATGTTCAGCAATGTATCCACTCCATCCTGCTGCCTCATATTTTCTTATCTCAAGAAGTTCCTCTCATCTCTCTAGAAGTTCTGAGCTCAAGTGGAAGAGTTCCATCTCTCTTTGTTTTTAAAGAAACATAATTTCCCCCAAATTTAAAGTTTCATCAAGTAACCATTCAAGAGATACCTGTTGTTATATGAATGGAAGTCTTTGACTTCTTGTCTATATAAAGCTCTATGTTGAATAAATGAATCCCTTTAGTTCAGGTTTGCTTTTTGCTGAAATGGGCGATTTGAAAGGATTTTAATGAAAGTTGATTCTAAGATGGAAGGTAAGGGCTTAAAGGGGTTAAGGGTTTTAAAAAAGGGTTAAAGGGTTTAAAAAATATCTGCAAGTATCCAATCCCTGAAATTATTTACATCCTCTCATAATCACACATGCAGGGTGAGATGGCAATGTGACAACCCTGATATTCTTGAAACAAAGTTTGTCTTTCAGAGTTTGGCCCTTTCTTCTTCTTAACCAAATCAACATGTCTGAGAATAGGCATTCACATCACTATGACAAGGAACATGAAAAAGAACAGGGCAAAATGTCTATAAACCATGGGGCCAGGGTGTGACCATTTCCTATGAAAACTCATTCTTCAAATTGTAGCTGACCTACCTAACCAGAATAATTAAAAACATCAGCCAAGGTGCCATTGGATATCCTTTTCCCAGTATCAAACCCCCAGAAAACCAGTGATGGTGAATCAGCTCTACTTAGAAATGTGAATTTCACCAATTTCACCAAAGTATCATATTATAATGTTAATTCCATGCTATGAGCCTTCCTGATGGAGGGTGGATGGGAAAATCTCACCTTGGCTACTGGGACTGAAGATCCAAATCTTTTAGTATAGGGGAAATTCAGAGAAGCAGAAAAGTAATGAAGACTAATTTCGTATGCTTCAATCATAGAACTTCTGGAGAGAGGAAAAGAACATCACTGAACTTCAGAGTCACAAATACTAGGACTGCCTGACTCCAGGCCCAGGCCAAGAGGGAGAGGGAAAAATGAGACGGCTTAAACCTGGGCATCATATTCCAAGAAATCCTAAAAGAAGACTGTTCAGATCTCTTCGAACCAGAAGGCAAAGTGGAACTAGAAAGAAGTCACCTCCTGAAAGAAATACCGAATTGGAAAGTCCCAGGCACATTAAAGCCCTAACTCAGGACTCCCAGGTCTAAGAGAAAGTTCATATTCTTTAGGGCCTTTCAAAATTTGGCTTCCACCCATTTTCTCAGTCTCATCTCCCTGGTGTCCTCAGTGGATTCTTCTTGCACCAGCAAAGATACACTCACTGTAGTCCTCAAATACAGCCTACCTTGAGAAAATGCAAGAGGTTTGAAAGCCTGGGGTGGACTTGGGGCTATAGAAACCACAACAAGCTAGGCACCTCACAGGAGAATTGTCCTCCCTGTCTCATCTGCCCATTGTTCATTCAGGGCTAGCAAGGACAATTCCCTCTTGCCACAGCATCGGGTTCTCTTTCTCCTGCCTGGCCCTGCAAGATCCTCTCTTGTCTTTTGGATTCTTCCCAGTATCTCTCCTGTGAAATTGGACCCATGTCATTATCCTGTCAAAGATTAACCTGTGGCTGCTGGCTACTGTTCTGGCTGTAACTTCAATGGCCTGCTGGGGCCCTTCCTGGGAATCTTTAGAGTCTCCAGAACTTCTTCCCAGCTTAGGGAAGAAGAGAGAAACATCTTTTAGCAGCTACCCCACGTCCCATGTGCCAGTCAGCTCTTGCTTTCCTTTTCTTTTTTTGAAACCCTTCCCTTCTGTCTTAGAATCAATAGTGTGGAGCAGTTTGGAGGCAGAAGAGTGGTAAGGGCTAAGTGATGGAGGTTATAAGTGACTTGCCTGGGAAGTATCTGAAGCCATATTTGAACCCAGAACCTCCTGTCTCCAGGCCAGGCTGCCCATACTCCCATCCTTTCTTAAGGTCCATCCCTGAAGGAGACACTCAAAGGGCCAGGTGAGAAACAGTGTGGGACCTAGCAGAGCCCAGAGCCTGATCTCAACCTTTTAAGTCCTGCAATTCTAAAGGGCTGTATCCATCTGAATCATTGAGGACTTCCCCCTTACTGCCTGGAGGCCCCTACCCTAAGGCTAATTCCCTTTTTGGACCCTGAATTTTTTCCTCTTTGAGAAGGGGAAGATGGCCTTGGTGCTCCATTTCCACTGGGAGGATTTAACCCTCTGATTTGATAGTCAAGAGGAAAGGATTATTCTTGATGGGCAAGGGGTAGGGTTTAGAGAGGGCTTCCTGGCGGAGGTGACATTTGACATGGGCCTCCATGGAGGATTTGGTGAGGCAGAGATAGAGTGGGAGGACAGTGTGAGCAAAGGTACATCCAGTACATTCAAGGGGAGCCTGTGCTGGAAGGCCAGGGATGAGGGGAGCCCTGATGAAAAAGTGGACATAAGATTCTCTCTGTTGTCAAAGAAATGGAAGGGAGAGGATATTGGGTTAAATTCACTAACTTAACCAATGTCCTCTTTGTCAAGTACAGTGCCAGTGAGGGGGAAGCCTCATCCAGTTGAGAGTGAGGTTTGTTTGAGCCCCATTGTCATAGCAACAAGTGAAGGTTTGGTCACAATGTCAGTGACCTCACAGAAGATGGTCTTAACCTCTGCCATCCTGAAGTTCAGTGCAGACCAGAGTCAGATAAGTGAGAACTTGGAGGCACAGAAAGACCACAGTTGGATTTTGCTTTGGAGAAGCTCTGACTACCATAAAATTACTGTGTTGGTAAGTGTCCTCCTTAGCACTCATCCAAAATGTTGGGGGAGGGGAATCCTTATGGGGAAAGGGGCCCACTTAGTCTCCACTCAGCCTTTTGTCACTTAAAAAAAAGACTGCCTGAAAACCGTGTGGTATTGGTGGAGGTGGGGGGCAGTGACTCGCCCATGTTCATACAGAATGTCGAGTATTCAAATCCAGGAAAACCTTGATACTGTAAAATTTAAATTAATATTCAACAACTCCAAGTATTATATTTTATAAGATTTATTAATACTTGAAGCAGAAGAAATAATAGGATAAAAATAAAAGCCTGAGTAAAGTCAACTTTCCCAGCCACATTCGGGGGGGGGGGAGACAAAGAAAGGCGGGGTTACACTCATACTTTATCTCCAGATCATAAGGACATAACGTGAGAACAAAAGTGGGATGTTGGGTGAGAAAGTCCTGGGGTTCAAAATTCTAATTGCACAATACTCACTTAAAATGCCAGACGAAATAAAAGAAACCCAAACATACCATGAGAAAATGGGAATATAAAAAATTTCCCCAATTTTGGGTCACACATGTATGTGTGACCCAAGGCATATGGAACTTCAGCTACCAATGGATCCCCTCCTCTTCCCAAACCTCAGTTTCTCCATCCATTAGCCGAGGAGGTTAGAGCTCTGCTGGC
This sequence comes from Gracilinanus agilis, assembly GCF_016433145.1. Classification (NCBI taxonomy): domain Eukaryota; kingdom Metazoa; phylum Chordata; class Mammalia; order Didelphimorphia; family Didelphidae; genus Gracilinanus; species Gracilinanus agilis. The sequence continues at coordinate 9,452 of NW_025343167.1, forward strand.
CCCTTCCGGATCAGAAGTCTCATGCTCCCAGGGTGTTAAGATTTTCTACATATACAGTAAAAGCCAGAACTCAGCAATCATCTTCTCTTTTTAGCCCAAAAGCGAAGCTTTTACCCAAGTAGAGAGGAAAGTGATCAAAAGAACAGAATTGAGGCAGTCTTTGATCAAATCTAGCCTGCTTCTACTTTATCTGATGCTCTTCATTTACTGTTACTTGCATTTGTCATCCACTGCCTTTGTACCCCCAAAAACCATCCAAGATAAAGATGAGAGAAGTGGCCATAACCCATTGATTAGGATATGGCCTATAAAAGGAGAAATTATGTTTCTCATGTCGAATTACTGGATGTGAGGGCCAGGTATAGGGGTTGAACCCATCCTTAAAGACTTGATGAGAGAGTTAACTTATAAGGAGGTCACCTTGGTGTGAGATAGAGAGAGAGACAGAGAGAAACAGAGAGAAAAAGAGAAAGAGAGAGAGTTAGGCGGAGGGAGGGGGGGAGACATTAGAGAGATGGAAATTGAGAGATAGAGATACATAAAATAGAGAGATTAAGAAACAGAGAGGCAGGGAGAGACAGAGATAAAAAGATATAGATACTGAAAAAGAGAGAGACAGGGACAGAGAGAGAGTAAGGCAGAGGGAGATAGAGAGAGAAAGAAAGTGAGAGATGGAAAGATAGTGACAGAGAAAGGAGGAGAAAGAGAGGGTGAAAGAGGGACAGAGGTTGAGAGAGAAACAGAGAAAGTGATAGAGACAAAGAGGTAGAGTAAGAAAGGAATGAAAAGGGAAATAAAGATAAAATGAGAAACAGTTTACCAGGGGAGGACTTTTGGAGTCCATGCTCACAAGGTAAATGTGATTCCTGAGAATTGTTGGGCCATGCTGGCTGTAGTCACTCACAGGACCCTGGAGACCTGGCTGCTCTTCCAAGACAGGGAAGGCAAGGGAAGTAAGCTGGCGCCTGCAGAAAGTTGGAGACTGTAGGAACTCAAACTGTCTACTTCTAGTGGCATAATTTCTGGGGGTACTGGTCAGATCACCTGAGGTCAATCACAGACTAGGCTATGTCAGGGGAAATAGGGACCACACTTGGCTGTGGATTATAGAAACTGGAAAAAATAAGGACTCAGGAAATAACAGAACAAAAATCCTGAACCAAAGCCATCAACCACCAAGCACACTTTCTCTTCTGAGGCCATCCCAGGTAGAGCAGGAGATTCTAAATGATCAGTACCTGCCACAAGCCCCCAGCCCCAGTCCCAATACCTTGATCTCTGAGTTAAAATTCCTTTACATCACAGTCCTTGGAAGATGACTGGTGAAAGAGGGAGTTTTGGCATAATTTAATGCTCTATATGTGTGGATACAGGATGGAGGCATTTTATTCTCTCATCACATTGTACATGCCCAATAATTCTCAGTCAGTCATTTCCTGAAAAATGTTGGAAGAGGGAGGCTGCCCAAAGGAATTTGACAAATGGGATGAGAAAGTAGGGGGGTCACAAGGCATCTCCTTTATGTATGTGAATTGCAGGAGCTGATCCAGGATTCCTTGCCTAGGTCACCTCAAAACCTTGTATGCACCACTCCCATTGGGAACAGGTCCAGGGATATGCCCTATGCTAACATCTATCAATGTGGATTTTTTGATGATTCAGTTTACCCTTACTTTTGAGAAATCCCAGTGCCACATACCCCTATTTTGGTTTGAATGTTAAGCACTTTTTTTGTTTTGAAGGCTTCTATATTGGATGAAAGTTTTCCTATCATGAAGCCCAGTTTCTTAGTTTCACATTTGCCTTTGATTTGTTACAGCTGATACTTTTTTATAACCTTGTTGCTGGCTGCAAAGAGGTTTACAAACCTGATTGTGAAACGTAATTATCCAGAATATATGAGGACTCCAATTCCCTTTCCTCTTGGGAGAAAGCAGCTAGTGTGTTTTCTTCCAGGTTAAAGCTGGCACTAAGAGCTGTGTCTTCTCCCAGGGGAGTTGGTACTTAACACAGTGCATTCTCCCAGGAATACAGTTCACAGGTTCCTAGAGCTCTTGATTTTGTATGATGTTTAATGTTTCACTCTGTGTAATGACTAAATATTTTAACTATATTCCTATTCCTGATTAAAGTGTTGGTCTAATTGATTGCTTGTTATTTCCAAGTTAACAAATTCTAATCTAGGTTTTTGTTTATTTCAAAAACTTCCTTCAAACTACCTATCAGCCATTTTTCACATGTTTATTTCTCCAAAGTTTTGCTCTTGTGAATGGACAACATTAATATTTTACCCTTAAAACTGGTACATTGTAGGATAAAGTCTATACAATGGTGTCTCAATTTCTATTTCATCATTTAGGTTTTACTTTTCTTTCATCTTCACCTGCATCATTTCTCCTTTGAGTAGGCTAAGAGTAAAATAGTTGAATTCATTGTCTATTTAGTCTGACTTCCTAATACAACCTTGTTTTAGGAAACCCCAAGTTGACCCTTGTCCCATGGGAACTTGCTTTCAGGAAACTCCTGGACTGATCCTTGTCCTATACTGAACCATAAGCCTTCAAGCACCCACTGAGCCCCCTGGACGAGGTCAAGTCTTAAGTGCCTTTTTGTCTTCTTTTATTCTCCTGTCCTATCTAGGTGGCTCTCATGTACCCCAGCCCCTGCTGTGGCATCTAGGCCTCACCCAGTCATTTGAGATTGTGGGTAGTGAAGATCCCATGTGAGTGACAGGACATAAGCCTCTCCCTTCCCCAAAATCTGTATGAGCACCCTGCATTCTGTAGTTCAGTGGAAGTCACAGGACTGAGGTTCTGTGTGACTTCCCAGGTTAGTCTTTCTCAATTAAAGGCCACCATCATACCTAATTTTAAAGATTTTTTTTTTCAGATTGACACCTGTTTACACTGAAGGATTTTAATTGTTCTCTTCTACTCCTCCTAACAGCGAATTAATGGTATCATAATAGAGCCAAATAAAAATCTGCTTTAGAATGGGTCAGAATGCAATACTAGTATTTGGATAGGAGATGGACACAAGACTGCTCTTTACATGAACTGGTTTCTGTCCTGCTTTTTCATATGCTGAAGTATTCTTTCTGGCCAGACGATGACAGTGAATGGATGTCCTACCTTCCTAAATGGTAATGAAGTGGTCAAGAAATATTTATTAAGCACCTACTATGTGTGAGTCCAGACGCTAGGTCCTGGGGATATGGAGACAATAATTAAATACACTCTGTATTACAGGAGCTTAAATTCTCTACTATTGGTGTAGAAAAAGTGTGTGTGTGTGTGTGTGTGTATTAAACATAATGAATGCAAGATTTTTGGGGAAAGAAGGAAGCTCTAAATATTTGGGTGCAGAGACCTTAGGAAAGTCCTTAAGTATGACAAGGTGGCTTGCTAGCTGAGTTTCAATGGAAACTAAAAATCGAAAGAGGAAAAAGTGATAATGGATTGAATTCCAAGCCACAGCGAGGAAGCTTATGGAGGAGAAAGGGTTTCTAGTGTGTGAAGGATAGCAACAAGGCAAATATGCCTGGGTCTTGGAGTTGTTGGGGGAAAGAAGGGAGGAAGGTAGGAGGAGAAGGAAGGGATAGGAAGGGAAAAGAAGGTAGCTGGTCTCCAGCCCTGATGGGGAAATTGACCCTAGCCCTTCTTAGCTCAATAAAGATCAGGAAACAACTTAAGGGTATAGAATATCTGGGTTTACTTAGTTTAGGGAAAGCTAGGAGGTAGATCTCCAACAGCTATGTTGGGACCAAGGCTCTTCCTCCAAAAAGATGCCAAAAGCAGCAAGCTCTCTCTTCTCTTATACCTTCCTCAGACACCTCCCAAAAAGGAAGTGGGATATGTCTGAGGATGTTAGGGTAGAGGTTTATGGGAGAGGTAGTCTCCCAGGGTTAGTGCATTTCAAAATGCATGTTCCCCCATGATCCTTTGGGAGACCAGTTTCTCCAATGGATCATAACAAACATAAATAAATTTAAAATCACAATAAAATAAAGGGTATATACATCAATACAAGGGGAAAATGGCAACAATTTTTACAACAAAAGAAAATCATATACTTTGCACTTTTTTACAAAAACAATTCAGAGGGCAGTCCCCTTCTTTCACAACTATATGTGTGTGTGTATCTATATCTATATCTATATCTATATCTATATCTATATATC
>NW_025343168.1:0-3106 GCF_016433145.1 Gracilinanus agilis
CCCCTCCAGGAAGGCGCCATTTGAGACAGACAGACGTGTCGTTGGCTTCTTTTTCTCGGTTCTTTCTAGTCGATTGGAATAGTCGTTCCCAGTTGGTGTCACCTTCTCTTGGCCCATCTGTCGGCTCGCTCTCAATTCGAGAAGGCCGACCTTTGTCCGGGTATCCAAAAGAAGCCAAGTACGAAGCTCTTGCTCTCATCGAAGCGGACAGATTCCTTACGGGCTTGGAAATGAGACTTTTATCAGACAAACTTGCTACAGAGCTTGCCTTTCCCTAGATAAATGTCTCCCTCGTAACTCCGGCTGCGTTTTGTGCGTCCCGAGACTCCGTAATGCCGTGGGAAGCCTCCAAGCTCCTTATTTGGTCACGATTGCTCTAAAGGTGGTTTCTGCTCTGCTCCCGGAATCTGTTCATATATCTTGGGGAGCTAATGTCATCCCGTGGTTTCGCTAAGCCTCTGGTCTCCAGGCCTCACCTGGCAGTGCAGTCGGGGGCTCAGAAGCTCCTAGCTTTCTTTGGCTTCTTTTATGCTGTGTGCCCAGGCTCTTTCCCCGGACCACACTCTCTCTCTCTCTGGACTCTGGTTCCGTCTCCCTCCCTCTCCTTCCCTGTATCTGGTGGGTTTTGTTTTTTTAATTTTTGTCAGCCAGTGCTAACCTGGTTTTGTTTTTTTTATCTTACCTTTTGTCTTAGAATCTATACTGTGTATTGCTCCCAAGGCATAAGAGCAGTAAGAACTAGGTAATGGGAGTTAAGTGACTTGCTCAGGGTCGCACAGCCAAGAAACATCTGAGGCCAGATTTGAACTCATCTCCTCCCTACACCAGGCCTGTCCCTCTATCTGTTGAGCCACCTATCTGCCCCGATACAGCTTTCTTCAAGGCCATTTTCCCTCCTCTGAACACCATCTGCTGGGATTCTTTTTGAGGGAGACGGGGGTCGTTCTTTCTTTTTACCCATTTTTATTGTTCATTTTTTTCCTATACTTCGTATAGTTCCCTTTGTTTCAAAGTGATGGTGCAGAGCTGGGCCTCTCGGCTCTTTTTTTTTTCTTCTTTAATTTTTGTTTTATTAGATAAAAGCCCTTCCTTCCCTTCCATCTTAGAATCAATACGCTGTTATGGGTTCCAAGGCAGAAGAGTGGCGAGGGCTGAGCCGTGGGGGTTAAGTGGCTTGTCCAGGGTCACACGAGTGTCTGAGCCTAGATTCGAACCTGCGCCTTCCCATCTCTAGGCCTGGCTCTCAATCTACCGAGCCTCCTAGCTGACCCCTGTCTCAGTGTTTTTGCTGAAAGTCTGCTAATTTGGTTTTTTTATTCGATGCTTTGTTTCCAATTAACCAAAATTCCTCATTCTCCTTCCCCTACTCCCACTTCACTTGAGAAGGACGAGAAAAGCGAAAGTCTCCTAGCAGATCTGGAGTCGGGCACGATGAATTCGGGAGCACGTTCCAAAAATATGTGTTTCAGTCCGTGCTCTAAAGCCCTTCCCTTTCTAGAAGCCAGGTGGCAGGTAGCTTGTCTCTCTGTGTGACTGTCGGTACATTGATTTGCCAGTCTGCTCGTGAGCCTGGGCTGAGAGGCCTGAGGTGTCCGTTTTCTCTGTCTGGGAAAGGCATTGAACGCCGAGACTACTCGAAGCAGTAGGCCATGTCGGACTCGAATATATCGCCGAGTTCTTCCCGTCCCTTAACTTCTGCCCGGCCAGCCACTCCCTAGCGGTGGCGCGGAATCAGGGTAATGGATTTTCTCTCTTCGTTACAGACTGAACAGGTGACTAAAGTTGAAAAGATGAGACAGAGTATTCTGGAAGGAATCCAGCTGCATAGCCAGCTACAGTCTCCCTTGGTGCTACCCATGAGGCCGCCCATAGTGCCACCATTTTACCTTCCGCCAGCCTTTACTTCTACAGCACCTCCTGGGTTGGGAAGGACTCGGGCTTTTGCAGGTAAGCCGTCCCCCTCCCTCGTGCCTACTCTGTTTCCCAGGGTTACTACTTGTTATTTTCCTCTCTTTGGCATTTAAAGCCCTTCCAAGTCTGGCCCCTTCTTACCTTTCCAGTGTTTTTACATACAGTGTAATCCAGTGGCACTGGCCTTCTGGCTGTTCCTCGGACACAACATTCCATCTCCTGACTCCGCATTTCCAGTGGCTGTCCCCCATGCCTGGAATCCTCTCCCCGTCTCATCACCATCTCCTGTTGTTGTTCAGTCGTGTCTGACTCCTCGTCACCCCATGGACCATCGCTATCCATGGGGTTTTCTCGCCAAGGATACTGGAGTGTTTTGCCATTTCCTTCTCCAGTGGATCCTTTTGTCAGGCAATTGGAGGTTAAATGACTTGCCCTGGGTCACACAGCTAGAAGTGGCCGAGGCCAGGTTTGGCCAGGTCCTCCTGACTCCAGGCCCAACACTCTTTCCTGGCTTCTTTCTTAACCTCTCCTGGCTTCCTTCAAATTCCATTTAGAAATAGCCTTCCTTTTGCAAGAACCATTTCCTGATTCTCCTTAACACTAGTTTCCGCCCTCTGTTGGATGAGCCCAAGTTTATCTTTCCTTCCATCTTGTTTGCATGTTATCTCCCTCATTAGACTATGAGCTCCTTGAGGGCAGAGAGAGGCCTCCCTTTCTCCAAATCTTCCGTACTTAGCCCTGTGTCCAGGCTTCACTGATGCTGGTTAACTGGCCACCTTCTCTCCCTCCAGGTTTCCATCCAATCCCACCACAAGGAGGGAAGCTGGAGATCGCGGGGATGGTGGTGGGCCAGTGGGCAGGCAGCAGACACTCCCAAGATCAAGGCTCCTTTGGCATGCAGGTGGTTTCTATTGGCGGGTCAGTGAAAGGGTATGTATGGAAGGCCATTGCCGCACCCATGCGGAGCCATGAGACCCCTCCCATTTGGGCGGAGAAGTGTGGAGCTCTCCTCGGCTAGGGGGGCTTTCAGGATGCTTCACTTACTTTTCCCCTCCCCTCCCCTAGTCCTGCACTGCCAGCACCCATTTGTTTCTTACCTTTTGACAGCGTCTCCCTTCTTGCAGGTGCGGACGGTATCCAGCCGGAAGGTTCTCCAAAGGGCATAAGAGAGTGAATAAGCGAGTGAGTGTTGCTG
>NW_025343169.1:0-6542 GCF_016433145.1 Gracilinanus agilis
GGAGAGGAGAGGAGAGGAGAGGAGAGGAGAGACGGTATATATACCCTTTCTAGAGGATGCCCATTCTGTGGGGAAACTGTGTGATCATCACCCGCTGGACACAGAAGGAAAAAGCCTGTGGCTGCCATGAAGCCAATTGAAAGAGGCTATTGCTACCCACATGGTAAAGTTGCCTCCCTGCTAGGTGATCTGGGCATGCTCCAAGTCCCTGTTTCATCTTACTTGCCAAAGTCAATGGCCTTTTCTCAATCCTCACCTTCCTTGACTTCTCTGCGGTCTTTGACACTGTTGATCGTCATCTTCTTCTGAATACTTTATATTTGTCCAGGTTTTCTGGATCCTCCCTGTTAATTCTCCTACACCCTCTCCGACTGCTCCTTCTCTGTCTCCTTTGCTGGATCATCCTCCAAATCACGCTCACCAGCCATAGGTGTGCCATATGGCTCCGTCCTGGGCCCTTTTCTCGTCTCCCTCTAAATGATTTCACCTGACGATATCATCGGCTCACCTGGATTCAATTATCATCTCTCTGTCAGTGACCCTCAAATGCCCTTCTCCGGCCCTACCCTCTCAATTTCAATCTTGTACCTCTGACTGCCTATTGAACACCCCAATACTGCACTCACTATGTTTCCTCTTCAGATCTTCTCTCCTTCCACACTTTCTATTAGAGCGGCCCATCCTCCAAGGCCCCCAGGCTCACAACCTAGACGGCGTCCTTAACTCCTCGCTCTTCCCCCTCCGCCTCACATCCGGCTTTTTGGCCAAGACCTGTCATTTTCACTCTGAAACACCTCCTGAACATCCCCTCTTCTTCCCTGCGCCATCGCCCTGGAGTGCGCTTTCTTCTTCTCACACCTAGACTTCTGAAACAGCCTGCTGGAGGATCTGCCTGGCACAAGTCACTCTCCCTCCCAATCCCCACTCACTCCCCTCTGCTGCCAAAGCGATTTCTGGCAGGCGCGGATCGAACCGTGTCCTCCCTAAACTCTACTGGCCCTCATCACCTCCAGGATCAAATAGAGCATCCTCTGATGTTCAAAGTCCTTCATTAACCCAGTTTTCTCACAACTCGATTTCAAGCCTCCGGTGACACCGGCCTCCTTGCTGTTCCACAGACAGGACATTCCATCTCTCTGCTCTGGGTGCTGTGCCCGACTGTCTCCCGTGGCCGGGATGCTCTCTTTCCTCAGCTTGGCCTCTGAGCCTAGTTGGCTCCCTCCAAATCGCCTGGTACACAAAGTTATTCATTCTAGAACCTTCCTTCTATTCACGACTTTCAATCGGCCCCGTCTAGAGCTTGTCGGTACATCGCTGATTAGGTGTTGTCGGCCCCGTTAGACTGGGAGCTCCTTGAGGGCGATCAAGGTCTCTTGCCCTCGTGTCCCCAGTGCTTGGCAAAGCGTCCTGGCACACAGTAGGCACATAATGTTTATTGACGGACCGGGCTTTTATAATGAGTGTGAAAGCCTTGACGTCAAAAACAGAGCAGCGGTGGGAGAGAGAAGACCACATGGGCGAAGGGGCGATGCCCTTACCCCGCCCGCTGAAATGCGGGGCCTGTTCAAGACAGCGCGCGATGCTAGAGATGAAAGAGGAAACCCGCTGGCAGTCACCTCCTCCAGTGGACTTGGAGGAAGCTGGCAGCCCTCTGGTGAGCCCCCAATATCTTTTTCACAGAACCACCCGCTTAGTGGTACTTTCCCAGCAGAAAAGATCCTTCGGCCTTCTTCACCTTTCCTCCCCAAAACAGCGAGGAGCTGTGCAGCCGAGTCAATAGATGCCAAGCGCTAGGCTCACAACACTGTTCAACCCTGGAGAAGGAAAGACAGATGGGAAATGGCCCCTGGCCTCCACACAGTTGCACTCTACCAGGGCAGACTCGTACATCAAAAAGTAAACACATCAAAAGACCAAACTAAAGGCAGCATCCTTTCAAGAGGCCAGGCCTAGAGACGGGAGGTCCTGGGTAAGTCACTTAACCCCCTGAAAGATTCATATATGAATATGGAAAGCTTATACAGGCCTAGGCCTAGCTCTGGACCTAGATATGACCGCATGGTAGCGGTTCAAGGTCGGGCATGAAGGAGGCCAGGCCCCAGGTGGACGTCTAACCGTTTGTATTGTAACGGGGGAAAACTAGCTATTACACAGATGTAGATATATTTAAGGTGTGCTCGTTCCATAATTAAAACAGACCCGAGTCAGGATGGCTTTTATGGTGGTTTATTTACAATCAGGAAGAAAAAAACTCTGGTCCGGACCGGGTGAGAGTTAAGAGGTTAATTAAGCCAAGCTACTGGCCACAAGGCCTTAGCAATTAGAGAGGCAAAGAAGCCTCCTGGAGGCAGAGGCTCTAGAACCGCCAAGGGAGGCGAAAGGAAGTCAGCCTGACTTACCCGCGTGACAATTCGGAGGGGAAGCCGCCCGAGGTCTCAGCCGAGATCCTTCGGCGCCAAGTTCAAAGCGCCAACCGCCTCCACAGGGAGTTACCTTCATACTTGAAGGCTCGGCGTCTTTCCTCACTTCCTGGAGGTCCGCCTCTAATTCGAGTGGACAAATGGCAGCCTCGGCACTGTTTTGGGCCGTCCCTTGTTCTTGATTTGTTACTTATTGTCCCGTGTGGGTCACTCGTCTCCCCTCCCCACTAAGGGATGACATTATCTCTGGTGGCTGGAGTTTTAACTACGAATGGGGGGTGAGCTAGTTCCGTTTACACAAGGGGCATTTTATTCACTGTCTCTGCTGAAGAATCCCTGCCTTGTCGATGTTTTCTTGTCCAGCTCGGGGGTGGGGGGACTCCTTTATTTCTCCAGAAACCTTCTGGTTTAGTTCTCATTAGATGGGAATAATAGGGCTTTGGGCCTCCTCCATTTCAGGACTTTTTCTGCCCTGGGAGCTTGCACACTAGGGTATTTTCTGGCCCCCGAGAAACCTGGCTGCTGGGGCCTGGCCCAGAGTGGCCCAGACGATCATTTCCAGTTTTAGGGGGCGTGGAAACTCAAGGCTATTCTAGAATCTCTTTTACATGTTTCATTTCTGAAGACATGAGAATCTAAGGAGTGGAGTTCAAGGCAGAATGTAAGAACATCGAGTTCCTAGTTTGCTAATGGCAATGGAGCAGTCAGTTGGGAAGGCAGCCCTCCTCCTGCCCCCTCCACGATAAATGGGCTACACTTTCATTAGTTCTCTGTGGCATCAAATAGCTCTCTGGAGAGTTTTCCCTTTAAGTTGTCCTAGGTGTTTTTAACTTGGCTCCTTCTGGTTTTCCCCAAGTGTCTTAGAATATTATTCTCTTCCATTCCATTTTTAAGCCATAACTTGCCTGACCACACACAAGTAGATTCCAAAGACAATTTCCCTTCTACTACTTACGTCTGCATTCTTTGCCCATATATTCTCTCATATGCTGCTTCTCTCTGGGTCCTCAACTTCCTCACATGAAGGTAGAATGTTAATACCCAGCATCGCTCTTCTCCCACCGTCTGTAACTATCCTTTCCTTTTTTAAATAAGAGTTTTCCTTTTGAATTTATCTCTACTACCCCATCAGAAGCCTGGTCACTTCTTCTTTCTTCAATCAGGTCACTACCTGGCTGACAATTTTTCTCTTCTCCCCAACTCCTGCCTTCACATTCAAGGCCTTCAACATACATCTTGACTCTCCCTCAATTACCCTAAGCATTCACATTGTCGTCTTACTCATTTCCCATGACCTATTCCTCAGTCCTTCTCAGCTACACACAAAAGATAGTCATGCCCTTGGTCTGTCCATCACCCACAAGTGGCTCTAGATCCATGCCCAAGAATTCCAAAATTCCCTTTTCTGACCATAATCTATTGGTTTTCTACCTCATACCAAACCCTACTCTTTTTCTACACCATGATCTCCAGTCCTTAGATCCTTCCGTTCTCTCCCAGGCCATGTCCCCTCTCTTCTTTTCCTCATCTCAACCCCGTGGTAAATCAGTTCATCTCCTTTTCAGTCCGGAGTCTGCCTTAGAGCATTCCTTCCATCTGCCCCTTTCCCATGCTTCCGGCATCCTCAAAGAGACCTCACTCGATCCTGCCATTCCTACTAACTTTCATCTTCTACCTCTGCTTCTTGTGCTAAACTCCTTGAAGAATATGTTCCTCCACTTCTCTCCCCTCACTTTTTTCTTAAGCCCCTAAAATCTAGCTTCTTACCATGTCATTCCGATGAAATTGATTTCCGAAGTTGCTGATGATCTCATCGTTGCCAAATCCAGTGACCTTTTCCTAATCCTCATCCTCTTTGACCTCTCTTCAGCCTTTGATACTGCTGACCACTCTTTCCTCCTTGATGCTCTTTTCTCTTTTAGGACATCCCTCCCTGGTTCTCCTCCTACCTTTCTGATCTTCTCCATATCATTCCCTTTAATGGTAGATATCCATCCCCCTTGATCCCTCTTCTCTACTCCTCTGTGCTACTTCACATGGTGATCTAACCAGCTCTACTGACCAAAAGCTTCCACCACTCCTACATTTCCTAATACTGTAGAGGGCAACACCATTCTCCCAGCACCTCAGCTCAAAACCTAGGAGACTTCCTGGACTCTTCACTCTATACCTCATCCCCACTCGAAGCCCAACCCATATCCTTTTCCCTTTTGCACCATTTCTTCAATAGACAACCTTGCTTTCCTCTGGCACTACTACCACCCTGGTGACAGCCTTCATCATGCCATGTTTGGAGAACATTTTAATAACCTTCTGGTGGGCTTGCCTGCTTCACGTCTCCACACTAATCCATCCTCCATTCAGCCACTAAAGTGATTTTCCAAAAGTAAGAGTTTTGACTGTGCCCACCCCGCCCCCATGCCCAATAAATTCCATGCCAATAAAATCCCTATTGGCTCTAAGATCAAATGGCTCTGTTTGAATGTTCAAAGCCCTTCCAAACCCAGCCTTCTCTTCCCTTTCTAGGTTCTTTCTTTCTTTCTTTCTTTTTTTGTAACCCATAGAGTATGTAAGGTTTAGGCCAGCGGTTCCCAAACTTTTTTGGCCTTCCGCCCCCTTTCCAGAAAAAAATATTCCTTAGCCCCCTGGAAATTCATTTTTTTTTTTTAATTTTAATAGCAATTAATAGGAAAGATAAATGCACCTGTGGCCATCACCGCGCCCCTGGATCACTGCAGCCCCCTCCAGGGGGCGGTGGCGCCCACTTTGGGAATCACTGGTTTAGGCAATGAGTGTTAAGTGACTCACCCAGGGTTCTACAGCTAAGAAGTGTCCAAAGTCAGAGTTGAACCCAGGACCTCCCGCCTCCAGGCCTGCCTATCATTTTACTGAGCCACCCAGCTGCTCCTCCTCCCTTTCCAGTCTTTTTTTACATGATACTCTTCCATCCAGTGACACTGGGCCTCCTCCTGCCTGTTCCACCAAGACACTTCCATCTCTGCAGTGTTTTCTCTGGGCCTTCCCATGCTTGGAATCATCTTTGTCTTCTGACTTACTTCAAGTCTTGACTAAAATCTCACCTTTCCCAATGCCCTTTAATTCCAGTGCCTTTCTCTTGTTTGTGTGTTGTCTCCCCCATTAGACTGTAAGCTTCTTGAGGGTGCTGGGACTGGCCATTGCCTCTTGTTTCCTGAGCATTTAGCACAGTGCCTGGCATTAGTAGGTACTCTAGAAATGTGAGCTAATAGTTGTATTCTAAACATTTTTTTTTAAACCCTCCCCTTCTGTCTTGGAGTCAATACTGTGTATTGGCAGAAGAGTGGTAAGGGCTAGGCAATGGGGGTCAAGTGACTTGCCCAGGGTCACACAGCTGGGAAGCATCTGAGGCTGGATTTGAACCTAGGACCTCCCAGCTCTCAATCCACTGAGCCACTCAGCTGCCCTCTGCATGTTGCTTTTGGTAGCAAGAGTCACAGCTAAAGAGTCATGTTCCTTGTCCTGCGAGGTGGAGGTCAGTTTGCCAGATGTTCCAAAAATGCAAATCCACACCATGTTTGCTCTGTATTCTAAGATAGCCAAGTTGTGAGCCTTCTTGTTGGGGCCTCCTTTGTGCGTAGGATTCCTTGTGTGTAACACCCCGTCCTCCAAACCCTTTTTGGAATCAGAGCACAGGGAGGCTGTTAGGGTTATCTCTTAGCCATTTCACATCAATTCTTAGTCCACTTTGATAGTGCTGGTGTAAGAATGAGATGCAGGACTAGCGCGGTGAGGTTCGCTGTTGGTAGAGTTGGGGGCACGTCCACACACCTTCCGGGGACGAATTCCTTTTTTTACTTTGGTCCCACAGGGGGGCGCTCTGGGCTTTTATTCCCAGGCTGAGCCCTTTTTCTATGTCTTGCCATTAGAATTCCAAGAGAGGTTGGATGAGGATAAGGACAATGGAGGACTTTTGAGGAAGTTTAGACGTGATTAGCTATCATAAAAAACAAATTGTTTAAGAGATTCACTTTTGGTCATAGCAGGAAAGTAAATGCTTCCAGTTCTCTTTCCAGATGACTTCGCTTATAAACGACTACATTGTCACAGATTCATGAGGATATAGAGTCGTAAGAGACATTAGTG
>NW_025343170.1:0-9784 GCF_016433145.1 Gracilinanus agilis
CTCTCTCTCTCTCTCTCTCTGTCCCTGTCTCTGTCTCTCTTCCTCCTTCTCCACCCACCATCAGTCCTCCATCACTGCCTGACTATTGGACATTTCAAACTGGATGTCCTATAAGTATCTCAAACTAAATATATCTAGAACTCACTTTTCCCCCCCAAACTCACTTATTTCCATTGAGGGGAAAGGACTACCATCCTTCCAGTCATTCCATTTTTCAACCTCAGTTATCTTTGAACTTTTACTCTCCCTTACCCCAAATATACAATCAATTGTCAAAATCTTGATAATTCTTCACCTACATCTCTGAAATCTGTCTCCTCCCTTCAAAATCTCCATTATAACTGAGATCCTGATCATCTCTCTCCCAGAGCACTGGACCTGAAGTCAGGAAGACCTAAGTTCAAACCCAGCTTAAGATACTTTACTAGCTGTGTGTTCCTGGGCAAGTCACTGAATCTCTGATTACCTCATTTTCCTCAGCTGTAAAATGAGGATAGCAATAGCACCTACTTGTTCCTAGGGTTGTAAGGACTAAATGAGATAATTATAAAGTGTTTAGCACAGTGACTGGCACAAAGTAAATATTATATAAAGGTTAGTAATTATTAGCAATTGTTATTGAAGTAACTACCTGATTGGTCTTCCTGCTTCAAGTCTTTCTTCAGTCTTTCACTCAGTTACTAAAGTGATTTTCCTAAAACAGGTCTGATTATGTCACTCCCCTATGCAACAAACTCTAGTGGCTCCCTATTACCTCTAGGATCTGACACAAACTCCTCTGGCACTTAAAGCTTTTCATAACATGCCTCCAAGTTATCTTCCAGCCTATTATAACTATTCCTTTTTATGTACTATACAGTGAAGTAAAACTGATTTTCTTCTTGTTATGCTTCTATGCCCTGTACAAGTTTTTCCTTATGCCCGCCTCAGATTAAGTGCCACTTTCTCCAGGAAGCCTTTGGTGATTCTCCCCATATGCTAGTGTCTCCCTCTCCAAATTGTTTTGTATTTATTTTAGCTCTATTTTGGGCATCTGTAGACAGGAATATATTCATATATGTATCTATGTATATGTCCATGTATATATGTATATATGGGCACGCATATCTTTTTGTATGTATATCCATGCAACACATCATATATGTATCTATGTATATGTCCGTGTATATGGGCACACACATCTTTTTG
Source organism: Gracilinanus agilis (assembly GCF_016433145.1). Lineage (NCBI taxonomy): Eukaryota > Metazoa > Chordata > Mammalia > Didelphimorphia > Didelphidae > Gracilinanus > Gracilinanus agilis. The sequence continues at coordinate 1,189 of NW_025343170.1, forward strand.
TATGTATATCCATGCAACACATACATATACATGGCCTCACACACACACACACACACACACACACACACACACACACACACACACGTTGTCTTTCCCAAAAGAATGTAAACTCTTTGAGAGCAAGGGGTGTTTTTTGTTATCTCTCATATCCAGAACAGTAATTTTCATATATTAGATGTTTAATAAGTGATTGACTCATCAGTTGTCATCCTCTTTTCTCCTCCTTTTAGGAAACTAAAAGGAGCAATTCTGATTAGGGGGAGTAGGGTATCCAGCAAGACAAGGACCCTTGAGTCTTTGAAGCAGAAAATTTGAAGCAGAAGAATGTCTTAAAAATTTTTTTGTTGATGATTTTTGGTTCACCCTCATTTCTAAATACCTTTTTCTTTTCTCCCACAGGGCCATTTGGTGTAGGAAAAGGGGTGAGGGCAAAAAAAAGCAGTTTAGCAAAGTCAACCAAGCCATCAGCCCAGTATAACAGTATTTGCAATATTCTGCATCCCTGGTCCTCTAACTTTGCAAAGAAAGGATGGAAGCACATTTTCTGGTGGCAGTGAAATTTCAGAGATAAAATGTTCAATTCCTTGAATCTACTGAGGACCAAAATTAGAAACTGTCACTTAAAAAAAAAGAAAATATACCAAATATTTCTGGATGCAGAAGTGAATCTCTGAGGAATGAAAACTTGAATGCTTGTGAAATGTGCCTCAAATGTTAACAGCTAATCCCTCCCCACAATCCTAGCTGCAAGTCTCAGCTAAAACCATACCTTTTTCAGGAAGCCTTTCTAATCCTCCTTAACCTAGTGCTTCCTACTTTGTTGATCGTCTCTGTGTACATAGTTGTTTGCTTGTTTAATCTCTATTAGACTGGGAGTTCCTAGAGAACAGAGACTGTCTTTTGCCTTTCTTTGTATTTCCTATGTGCCTGACACATAGGCGTTTAATAAATGTCAGATGACAGATTGACTGACAATCCCCTGAAAAAATGGCTCTAGAACCCCCACCACTCAATTTTATTTAAAATTTCTGAATTTTTTCTTAAATCTCTTGATTTTCACTCAGAGGTCACCAATAACATTTGAGAAGGTCATAAATGATAAATCTGATGGAATTTTCTTAATCTCTCTTCTTGACTTTTTTCTTTTTAAACAGTTGCTTTCTTCTTGAACTTGAGTCGTACTAGATCCATATCTATTTAACTCACATCTTTAACTTAATTTTGAATTGTTATCCAGAGATTCCCCCCACAAAAAAAAAACTTATATTCAAAAAATAGAGAAAGTGAAACAAGTACTTTTTTTTTTAAACCCTTGTACTTCGGTGTATTGTCTCATAGGTGGAAGATTGGTAAGGGTGGGCAATGGGGGTCAAGTGACTTGCCCAGGGTCACACAGCTGGGAAGTGGCTGAGGCCGGGTTTGAACCTAGGACCTCCTGTCTCTAGGCCTGGCTCTCACTCCACTGAGCTACCCAGCTGCCCACAAGTACTTTTTAAAATGAAATACTGCAAATATTTAGTTTGAAGCTCAAAAAATGTTTAATTAGAATATGAAAACAGGTAATAAATCTCAAATTGAATGTTACAAAATCTGTTGCTTTTGATACCCTCTTTAAAATATTGTTAAAGAAAGCACAAATAATTAGTTCCAAAAATGATCCTTGAATCAATCCCACAACTGCAAACAGATGTTTTGATTCGAAATTCATCTTCAGAAACCAAGGAGTAATTTTCCAAACAAGATAAAAAGGCCTAAAATGAAAGAGGGAAATAAATAGCTCTGGTTAAAATGTCTCCAGTGCTATTGTCTCAAATAATAGCTTAATTACTTAATATTACAACAAAATCTCCAAACCTTTAACTCTTTGGCCATAAGTATCTAGATTTTTCCCAATTTAACAATTAATTAATTAATTAATTTATTAATTTATATTAATATGCCAAAAAAGTGCTCATATAGGAGCATGGAGAGGGGTGGGACTGCGTCCAGGCCAGCATTAGAAGACTACGGCTTACTGAAATATCAACCCAAGTTGCTGTACTAGTAGTGGGAGGCAGAAAACCTTGTTAACTACTTATTCTACATTAGACAACTCTGAATTTCAGATGTAGGCATCTGAGGCTTAGGGCCCAATGTCAGAAAGTTTTCAATCTTGGATCTTAGGAATATATTTTGGGTGGCTTTAAAAATAAAAATAAAACTAAAAGAGTTTGTCTGAATAGCATATACTGGAAAGTCCAATAACTGTCCATTATTATCTGTTTAGAGGATTTAATGATTTAATGCACTGTGCCTTAATAATAACTTAATGATTTCCTAATAACACATTAATGTGATGACAATAATAAGGTTTAACTAGAATAACAAAAGTCAATTGTAAGAATAAGAGAAATAAAATTATTTTTCTCCAATAGGCACTGGAGGAGCTAACGCCCAACACCTACTTCCACATACCCCCAAAACTCCTAACAGTAGAGTCATTTCAGTAAAAGACTCCTAAGATTCTTCTTTTCTGGACAAAATATGTCAACTTTAAAACAATAGGGAAGTTAAGGCAAAAAATGAGGGTGGGGTGGGAGGAGTAAGGCCACCATTTGATTTGCTGTGATGGCTCTCTAGAAGTCAGTGTCACTCACCTTACTCCAGAGTCTATGTGATTCCTTTCACTGTCAAGCCATGCTGTCCCCTTGAAATCTAGAGTTTAAGGAAAAGAGAAAGGTTTCAGTTCAGATTTGCTTGGTATACTGGTTATTTTCCCCCCGATGGACAGAAAAATCTGAAAGGGTATCTCTTTCAGAAAAGCTCAACCAAGGATTATTGCTGTGATGCAGCAGTAATTGGTTAACTTGACCTTGGCAAGCTAAGGGAAAAACACCCACTGGAAGGAACCTTTACTTACGCCATCCTTCGGACTAAGAAAAAGTTCCTTAGGTAGTAGATCTGGCACAAGGTCATGATTAGCAGGATGGCAGCCTCGAAGAAGATCCACACGACCACCCTCCGGTTGGTGGCCTCGTTGATGGCCCGGTAGATCTTCTCCCGGACCTCCATATGCTCCTGCTCCTGTTTGACTGCCTTGATTGTTTGGGCCAGCTGCTTGATTGTCTCCTCCAGCTGAATGTGAGGACTGTCCTTCTCCAACCGGGAGTGGTAGGTATCCATGGGCTGGCTGGTATCAATTGTGAACATGACCGTCTTGGGCATCAAGCTGGATTTGTGGTTGCTGAAGCAGAATTTGTAGGAGCCATCCTGAGAGACGACAAAGGCATAGCGACCACTCATCTCCCTGGCTTGTTGGTAGAGGGCGTTGTTGTAAGGGCCGGTGATGTCCACATCTATGTCCAGGAAGCCACCCTGTATCACCTCAAAGCTGAGGGCCATTCTGGTTCCCATTTTGCCTTCCTCAAAGAAACACTCCTCCCCATGGGCATCGATTTGGATGTAGAAGGCCAAGGCGATGCGGAGTTGGAGCAGCATGGTCATCAGTACCAGCAGGCTCACGCACAGGGTGCATGGAGCCGCCATAATGAAGAAGAACTAGACGCGAGACTGAAGCCTCTTTTTCACTTCAGCCCCTTGGTGATGCTAGGAGGTCCTAGTGAGAAGTCGAGAAGTCTCGGGGCGGGGTAAGGTGGAAGCTGGTGATTGGCCAATCACTTTGCCTTGGTTAACCTTCCCCCCCTTCCCCGTTACCCCGGAAGTTTTCCACTGCCCTTCCTCTAGGACTGCGAGTAACTTCTCTGATTCTCTTTGCCAGCGTTCTCGGTTCACTTTGCCAGGTTCTACTCCAAACTTTTGCCCCTTTAAGTCATCTGTAGCCATGAGTTCAAGTGACTTTCATGCCAAATTGACTCCCCAGGGATACTTAACCAGTACGTGACTTCCCTAAGCAACAGTCCCCAATGTTCAACTATTCCACTGGACTTTCCGCTGACAACCACTTCAAACTCTCATAGCCCTTGTTGCAACAGCCTTTTACTTGGACCTATGGCTTCCAGTCTTGCTCGTCTCCCATACATCTTTTGTCCAGTTGAAGACAAATACTTTGTTAAACTCAAATCTAAGTAGGCCCTTAAATTGTTATTAACTAAAATTTTCCTTGGTTCCATATTTTTTTTGGATAAAATACAACTTCTTGTCTTGGCCCTTCACAATCTCACTCCATCAGCTTTTACAGACATCATATATCACTACCCTACAGTCATTTTAGTCCAAATGGCCTATTTGCTATTCTTCAGACTTAACTTTTTGTCTTTTATCTCCATCCCTTTGTACAAGCCATCATTTGTCTCTTAGAATCCCTTATTTCCTAAAAAGTTCTGCTCAAAGGATATTTTCTATACTGGACCTTAGTTTGTTTTCTAATTAACCAATTCCCCTTACTTCCTGCAAAAATAATCTATTAATTTTGTTTTCTGCATAAGCTTGTAGAAGAAAAATATTAATAGTATACTCTAATTTTTAGGCACAAGTCTGCCGGAAACAATTTTAATCAATTTAACATTATCTTGAAAACAAATATTTCTTATCTATAGAGAAATGTCCAATAAGCCTTGCCCCCACTCAGACTTCCTTAGGGTAATTTCAGGTAACATTTCTGGAAATTTCAAACAAGGAAAATGTCATAATATGTTAAAATACAGTTTGGGATTACCATTCCAGAATAATAGTCACTATAAATTCCTTCCTTGACCTCTTCCCTCTAGTATTCTCTAGGAATAAGCAAAATTGGGCAGGTAGGTGGTCCAGTGGATTAGTGCCAGGGCTGGAATCAGAAAGAACTGAGTTCAAATTTGTCCTCAGATACTACCTAGCTCTGTGACCCTGGGCAAATAACTTCACTCTGTTTGCCTCAATTTCCTCATCTGGAAAATGAGCTAAAGAAGGAAAGCTCTAATATCTCTGATAAGAAATCCCCAAATGGAAACACAGAGTTTGGCACAACTAAACAACAACAATAACAGCAAAAGGAATGTGAAAGAGAATTTAATCTCCTTTTGTTTATTTTAACTTAATCAAGAACTTGGAGTCCCCCACCTTTCACACTTAGTCATTAAAACTTAGTAAGAACTTTTTACTAGAAAAGGAAGTTCATACCCTAAAAGACCACAAGCACAGCCCCCCCACCAGTGCTATGCAAATTGGGAGACTGATTGATTACTGAGATGTTATGAGGAGAGCTGATGGGTGGAGAAAACTGCTCATATATACGTAGGAGCCTCTGGGACCCTGGGTTTCTTTTTTTTGTGGTCTTTTGCCTCATGATTGTGAGCTCTGGTGAGATTATTTACAGTCTTTTGGCACCTCTGCAAATAGAGCTCTTGAAGGGCTTAGCTTCTTTTGAGGCTTTGGATGTCTGCTTCCTGATTCAGAATTTGGATTCTGGTGAAGATTTGGCTTTCTGTGTTGGAGACTCGGGCTAAAGAGGGACGCTTACTTGGGTGAGACTTTTGACTCTTTGGCATGAGAGACTGCCCGTTAAAGCTCAGCCTCTTTGGCACTGGTCTTTGGTTGTTGAAACGCCTGGCTGGAGGCACTCTCATGGGCTGGTGAGATTTGCATTCAGATTCACATTCGTGGTCTGGAGGCACTCGGACCCAGACTTAGGGTATTTTTAGCTAGGCAGTCTTTTCTACCTCTTTCCTACATTTCCCTCTTTTATTATCACGATTTTGCTGTAATAAAGCTACTAAGGCTACTACCAGTCTCATGACTTAATATTTTATTATTATAAATGGTGACCTCAACTTATTTTTTTTAATTAAAAAAATTTTTTTAAACCCTTACCTTCCGTTTTAGAGTCAATACTGTGTATTGGCTCCAAGGTAGAAGAGTGGTAAGGGTAGGCAATGGGGGTCAAGTGACTTGCCCAGGGTCACACAGCTGGGAAGTGTCTGAGGCCGGATTTGAACCTAGGACCTCCCGGCTCTAGGCCTGGCTCTCAATCCACTGAGCTACCCAGCTGCCCCCCTCAACTTTTTTTAATCCTTATATTTGTCAAATCCATTTTAATTATTACAGGAATAAGCAAAAGAACCTCCTTCCTCAATACGTGTTCTGTAGGTTAAGGATGAAGTTAATGAGGGCTTTAGAAGAATTTGTACCTTGAGCAACTCACAAGACAACTAAGTTAAGCTTCCACTCTTTTTTAAAGTTTATTTATTTAATTAATTTAGGGTATTTTTCCATGGTTACATGAATCATGTTCTTTCCTTCCCCTCCTCCCAACCACCTCCTATAGCCAATAAGCATTTCCACTGAGTTTCACATGTGTCATTGATCAAGACCTATTTCCATATTATTGATATTTGCACTAGGGTACTCGATTAGAGTCAATATCCCCAATCATATCCTCATCAGATCAGCCCATGTGATCAGGCAGTTGTTTTTCTTCTCTGTTTCTACTCCCAGAGTTCTTCCTCTGAATGTGGATAGTGTTCTTTCTCATAAGTCCCTCAGAGTTGTCCTGGATCATTGCATTGCTGCTAGTAGAGAAGTCTATTACATTCAATTTTACCACAGTGTATGTTTCTGTGTATAACATTCTCCTGGTTCTGCTCCTTTCACTCTGCATCAATTCCTGGAGGTCATTCCAGTTCACACGGAATTCCTTCAGTTCATTATTCCTTTGAGCACAATAGTATTCTATCACCAACAGATACCATAATTTGCTCAGCCATTCCCCAATTGAGGGACACTCCCTCATTTTCCATTTTTTTGCTACCACAAAGAGCATAGCTATGAATATTTTTGTACAAATATTTTTCCTTATTATTTCTTTGGGGTACAAACCCAGCAGTGTTATGGCTGGATCAAAGGGCAGGCAATCTTTTAAAGTCCTTGGGGCATAATTCCATATTTCCTTCCAGAATTGTTGGATCAATCACAACTCCACCAGCAATGCATTAGTGTCCCAATTTTGTCACATCCCCTCCAACATTCATTACTCTCCCCTGTTGTCATTTTAGCCAATCTGCTAGGTGTGAGGTGATACCTCAGAGTTGTTTTAATTTGCATTTCTCTAATTATTAGAGATTTAGAACACTTTCTCATGTGCTTATTGATAGTTTTCATTTCTTTATCTGAAAATTGCCTATTCATGTCCCTTGCCCATTTATCGATTGGAGGATCGCTTGATTTTTTCGTACAATTGATTTAGCTCCTTATAAATTTGAGTAATTAGATCTTTCTCAGAGGTTTTTGTTATATTTTTTCCCAATTTGTTTCCCAATTTTTCCCAAATTTCCCTTCTAATTTTGTTTGTATTGGTTTTGTTTGTATAATACCCTTTAAATTTAATGTAATCAAAATTATTGGCTTCCACTCTTTAAAATTTTTTTTTAATTTTTTGAAAATTTTAAAATATTTTTCCATGTTTACATGATTCATTTTCTTTCCTTCCCCTCTTCCCTCCCCCCTCCTGGAGCCAACAAGAAATTCCACTAGGTTATACATATGTTATATCTATTTCCATAGTATTCATTTTTGCAATAGAGCAATCTTTTAAAACCAAAACCTCAAATCATTTGCTCATATAAACCTCATATAAACAAGTGATGTCATTTGTTTTTCTTTTTAGTTTCTACACCCACAGTTCTTTCTTTCAATGAGCATAGCATTCTTTCTCATAAGTCCCTCAGAATTGTCCTGGATCATTCTATTGCTACAAGTGGTAAAGTCCATTACATTAAATAGTTCCCCAATGTTTCACTTTCTGTGTACAATGTTCTCTTTGTTTCACTCCGCATCATTTCATTGAGGTTCTTCCAGCTTACATGGAAATCTCCAGTTCATCATTCCTTACAGCACAGTAGTATTCCATCACTATCATATACCACAATTTGTTCAACCATTCACCAATTGAGGGACTGCTTTGGCTGTGTCCCACAAATTTTGATATGTTGTTTTCTTATTGTAATTCTCTTCAATGAAATCAGTAATTGTTTCTATGATTTGTTCTTTAACCCACCAGTCTTGGAGAATTCAATTATTTAATTTCCCATTAATTTTAAATTTGCCTCTCCATCAACCATTACTAATTATAGTTTTTATTGCATTATGATTTGCAAAATTTGCATTTATTATTTTTGTTATTCTGAATTTGTTTGTAATGTTGTTATGATGTAGTACATGGTTGATCTTTGTATATGTACCATTATGCTGCTGAAAGAAAGTTATTCTTTTTTATCCCTACTCACTTTTCTCCAGATATCTATTAGCTCTAATTTTTCTAAAATTTTATTCACTTCTCTTACTTCTTATTTATCTTTTGGGTTTATTTATCTAGATCTGATAGAGGAAGGTTAAGGTTTCCTACTAGTATAGTTTTACTATCTATTTCCTCCTTAAGCTCCAGTAGTTTTTCTCCTTTAAAAATCTGGATACTATACCATTTGGTCCATATATGTTGATTACTGATATTTCTTTATTGTCTATACTGCTTTTTATTAGGATGTAATTATCTTCCCTATCTCTTTTAATCAGATCTATTTTTGATTTAGCTTTGTCAGAGATCATGATTGCTGCTCCTGTCTTCTTTTTTTTTTTTTAACATTTATTAATATTCATTTTTAACATGGTTACATGATTCATGCTC
>NW_025343171.1:0-7427 GCF_016433145.1 Gracilinanus agilis
CACACACACTCTTTGCTCTAATGAAAGTCCCCCCCTCCCCCGTGCCCCATCTTCCGACTCGGGCCACCTCCGCTGGCTTCCCCCCACGCTAGGGTTTCTTCTCCCTCCTTCCCAATCTTCACGGTTTCCTGCATTTTGTCGGGATTGCACTCAACCGTTTCCCTCTTTGTGGCCCGATTACATTGGGTTGCCTGGAGCTCTACCCACTTCCACGTCTAGCCGGTGGCAAAGAGATGAATCCTGGAAAGCGCCCGGCAAGCCTGAAGGGGCTCTAAAACTTGGCCCTATTCAAGCCTGGGGTGTCCCCCTCATCCCAAATCCTCAGGGCTCCGCTGAGGTGTCTCCCTCTAGAAGCAGCCTTTCCCTTCCTCCTCTGAGGCCGGGGGCGGGGCTTCAAGGGCCGGATCACCTGGGTGCCCAGGTTGAGGCAAACCACATGGGCAAAGGTTCTCGACACCAGACCGGAAGCTGTGGAGGAGGTGACAGGAAGTCCAAAGTGAGCTCCCTGGCGACGTTGAGGACAGAAGGAGGTCGCGACAGGTGAGCTTTCCCCGACTTGGAAAGGCGGGCCCCGGGGTAAAAAAAAGACAAACGATTGGCTCTTATCGGTCCCGACGTGGGTGATTATGAATGTTATTGGCCCGTGACGCTTCAAACTAGAGCGCCGTGACTCAGTGGCGCTCTGGACAAATAGAATTTAGAGGAGAAAACGTGCACGGCGATGGCCGTCGGGAATCTCCCCTGGAAAGTGCAGGCATTTTGAGTAAAAGGAGCCTTGCTCTTCCCAGGCGGTCCAGCCTCCCATCCCCCCTTGCCTAGGTCTCGTTGTGCTAGCGTTGTGCTAGCGCGATATTTCAAATCAAAACATGGAGGCACCACGTGTTCAGAGCATATATTTATGCGCAATCTAAGGCCAAACGGAATCCTAGTCATCCAGAAAAAGAAAGCACACGCGTGTTTTTGACCCAGCCCGGCGCACTATTATTAACGTTCCAGTGTTACGTAAGAGAAAGAAGTTTAGGACGGACGGCTCATTCACTCCTTGCCTCCAACCATTTATCTTTTCATTCTATTGAATTCTCACTGACTTCAAGGTCACGTGGGTGGCCTACTAGACAGACGGCTGCACCTTGCGTCAAGGGGACCTGAGTTCAAAGCCATCTGTGGGACTCTGGACTTTAACCTCTCTCTGCCTCAGTTTCCTCACCTGTAAAGTGGAGGTAGTCCTAATAGCATTTACCTTCCAGGGTTGTTGTGAGGCTCAAATGAGATAATAACAATTATTATTATAATTTATAAATATATATATATATATATAAATATAAAAATAGCATAGTGTCTGGTACAAAGTAAGGCTTAGATAGGTGTTAGAATTGAGGATGGGATGATGGGGGGGGCAGCTGGGTAGCTCTGTGGATAGAGAGCCAGGTCCTAAGTTCAAATCCAGTCTCAGACACTTCCCAGCTGTGTGACCCTGCCCAAGTCACTTGACCCCCATGGCCCACCCTGATCACTCTTCCACCAAGGAGCCAATACACAGAAGTGAAGGGTTTAAAAAAAAAGAACTGAGGATGATGAACTCATCTGGCGAAGCTGTGTGACCCCCACCCACCCATGCCTCAATTTTCCTTGTTAGAAAATGAATAGAATTGAAGATGAAAGCGGTTACTTGTAGGAATGTATTGGATGTACCAGGGGTGAAGGGGAAAGTAGGAGCCTGGATCATGTGACCATGTTAACTTTTCTAAAAAGTGAATATTAATCAATGTTAAAAAAAATAATAAACAAAAAGGAATGTATTGGATGTATACAGAGGAGCTCCATGGGATTCCCTTTGTTCGGGCCTCTTGCCACCAGGCCACCATTTCCCCCAAATTGCCAGCTGTCCGCTGGGTCCTTCCTTGGTGCAGATCTCTGGGGGATGCAGCCATATTCATGAGAGGAAGAGCCAAGGCCGGGACAGAAAACCACAAAGAAAGCGCCCAGGAAAATCCCCGTCTTTCCTGACTCAACTCGCCTGCTTTCTCTCTGTTTCTAGATCTTGTTTCTGAGCAGCCCGGAGGCCCTTACAGAGGTGGCGACTTTGTAAAGGCAGGCGCAGCGACCAAGTAAGTAACTTTTCAGTACATTTTCCAAACTTCCCTGCTCAGAACACGCAGGTTTGGGCACGGGAGCTCCTCTGCAGAACTAGCCACCGAGGCACGCCCAACACCTATGCTGGAAAGCAAAACACGAAAAGGACAGGAAGGTAGGTAAGTAGGAAGGAAGACGGAGCCCTTTTAGCATAGCAGCAGCAGCAAGCAAAGCCAGTTCCCGCATCGGCCAATCCAAAAATTCATTTTCCGTGTCCTCAGGCCTCTGGAATCTTCGCCGATCGTTTCTGTCTTTCAGAATTAATATGGACGTCACATAGAGAGATAAAAACTTAAAACCCGACATAGTGTGCACTATATATTTATTACGCCTATATAATAAGTATATATAAAATAAGTCTAAAAATAAAAATCGTTCTCTTGGTTCTGCTTCATTCTGTGTCCATGCAAATAAGTATTCCCAAGTGTCTCTCAAATCAAAGTACTTTATACACATTAACTCGTCTTATCCCAACAGCCCTGGGATGTAGGTGCTTTTTTTTTCTTTTTTACATTTTCCTCATTTTACAGATGAGGAAACCGAGGCACAGAAAAGTGATGTGACTGACACTGGAACACACAGCCAGTAAGGGTCTGAGGCAGAGTTTCAATTCGGTCTTCCTGAGCTCTAGCCATTGCTTCACCTAGCCGCCTTCAAGCCTTAGAATTTAGAGAAGAAATGATAGTCAAGAATCATTTTCTTGGGGGCAGCTGGGTGGCTCCTTGGATTGAGAGCCAGGCCCAGAGACAGGAGGTCCTGGGTTCCGATCTGGCCTCAGACACTTCCCAGCTGGGTGACCCTGGGCAAGTCACTTGACCCCCCTCCATTGCCCATCCTTACCGCTCTTCTGCCTTGGAACCAATACATAGTATTGACTCCAAGATGGAAGGTCAGGGTTTATTAAAAAAAAAAAAAAAGAATCTTTTTCCTATTGTTATTTTCTTTTTTAATTTTTAAATTTTTCTATTATTATTTTCAAAGAAGTTTCATTTCCTGTCCTAGTGAAATATTTTTTTCTAGAATATTAGAATAACTTTAGAATCGTCTGTCTTTCTTGTCTCTATAAGAAAACTATTCATTTACCCCAAATATTTTAGTACAATAGAGCTTGCTTGGACCTGTGTTGGGACACCTTACTACCCGTCTCCAGAGCGCTGTCAGAATAAACCCTACGACCACAAAACGTAAGTCCTTGCTACCGACTGACTCGTCTCAAAGTAGCGATCAAGTCGAGGTTAGAGAACTCCAAAGGAACTCCAGGCTCTGTGTGTTATCCCAGCCATGCTGTTGACTATAACTTCGTACTTTATTGTCTGTAAGAAGATGGCCCTTTTGGGGGCAGCTGGGTAGCTCAGTGGGTGGAGGACCAGGCCTAGAGACGGGAGGTCCTGGGTTCCAATCTGGCCTCGGACGCTTCCCAGCTGGGTGACTCTGAGCAAGTCACTTGACCCCCATTGCCTACTCTTACCACTCTTCTGCCATTGGCTCCAAAATAGAAGATAAGGGTTTAGAAAAAAATGAAATGGAGGGGGCACCTGGGTAGCTCAGTGCATTGAGAGCCAGGCCTAGAGACGGGAGGTCCTGAGTTCCAATCTGGCCTCAGACACTTCCCAGCTATGTGACCCTGGGCAAGTCACTTGACCCCCATTGCGCAGTATTGATTCCAAAACGCAAGGTAAGGGTTTAAAAAAAAGATGGCCCTTTTGTGAAGATACGGGAGAGGCTTGGTTGAGTCCTTTTAGAGAAAAGGCGTCATCATAGACATCAGAGATCACGCTTGTTAGATGATGTCATATGGTCATTTTGAGAATGTTTGTCATGCGGGCTAAGCCTCGGCCGCTGGGATTGGTGCTTGTGAATGGATTGCCCTTGCTTAAGACCCCATCAGTGCTTCTGATCGCTCAATCAGTCAATCAGTGAATGCTTATTAAGTGCCTACCCCCCAATCAAAGAGCTTACAGTCTAATGGGAGAGATGCCATCCGAACAAATACACGGGAAGCCAAGTGTGTAAAAAGGAAATGATTCGCAGAGGCAAGGCGCCGGCATTAAGGAGGCAGCCAGTCAAAGGAGGGCTTTTAGTTGGGACTTCAGGGGAGCCAAGATGGTCAGCAAGTAGAGTGCGAATATTCGAGCTCTGGGTCTGAGCAACCCCCACACACACTGTACACCCGGAATGGACAACTTCTACATAAAGAAGAAGAAGAGGAAGTGTAAAACCATAATGCTATTGCTATTATTACCGTGTCAATAATTATGTGAACAGTATTAACAGAATGTTATCATCGTCATGGTAACTGGCATCTATAAGGAGTGTGAAGCACTTCACTGATTTTATCCGACTCTCGCAGACACCTAAAGGCTCATCAATTTTGTTCATCTTCCCAAAGAGTCAAATATTAGCTTCATTTACAATTTCTGTGCTTTTGGGATTTTCCATTTCTCTCATTTTTAATAGCCGTTTTAGGTTTGTTTATTTGTTGGTTTTCTCATTTTCTAAAAGGACACTCGATTCATTAATCCTCTTTTTTTCTTTGGTTAATCTATATTGTAGAGGGGCAGCTATGTAGCTCAGCGGATTGAGAACCAGGTCCTGGGTCCTGGGTTCAAATGTGACCTCAGTCGCTTCCTAGCTGTATGATACTTAACCCCAGTTGCCAAGCCCTTACCAGTCTTCTGCCTTAGAACCAATATGCCCCCTTGATTCGAAGACAGAAAGTAAGGGGTTTAATATATACAATAATGTAATATATTATGTATTATAATATAGTCATCTAATATCTACTATTACATATAGTAGAGATATTCCAGAGCAATTATGATTTGCTGTGACTATATCCCTCCGGTTACCTCAGGACTAAAGAGAACACTCTACCCTCCAAACAACCTCAGGTTTCCCCTACACTTGGGAGAACTAAAAAACACTGGAGAGAGCACTAGACTTGGACACTAGAGATCCTGAGATTGTATGATGGCATGTGAAAACCTGAGGAATTCACGTGATGCAAACCTTAGCCCCGGTTTCCTCAGCTGTAAAATGTTGCAGTTGGACTCTGTGGCCTCTGGAGTGCCTTCCACTTCAGACCTCATGATTCTATCAAAAGCTGTGCCCCCTCAGTATGAGACAATACCAGCATGGCTCGGCTTTCCCATATGGTGAGGGAGTTCAAGGGAAAAGCTAGCGTGTGGCTCCTGGATGGGAGGCAGGAGAGGCCCCTCGTAAAGCACCAGCTATTCCCTTGGGGGACAGTACTTGGGAAAGAACAAAAACAAAAGCCCCAATTCATTCCACAGGCCTTCAGACCTGCATCTCCTTCCATCTTTGGGCTTCTTTTTTGAGCCTGAAATTTGGAGAAATGTTTCCAATGACTGGCTTGGCTCCGGCTGCCAACTTTACAGCCACCCTTCCATTTCTGGGGAAGAGAAGCTTTTTTTCCCCCTGAACGGGCCCTTGATCAATCCCTGGTCAAGACTCCATTGACCTCATGGCCATCTCTCTTACAATTTGAGCATCTGGAAAGCTATCAACTTTGCTTGCAAATGATTCTGATTGCAGGGAATCTTACGCCTGTCTCTTCCCTCCGGTCTATGCCACAGCCCCAGTTCTTTCCATTAGTGTATTTTTACATTTTGTGACGCTGCACCATCTTGCTTCTCCTCCTACGTCACCAATCGCTCCTCTTCTATCTCCTCTTCTGCTCCTCAAATATGGATAACTCCCAAGGTGCTATGCTCAGCTCTTTACTTTCCTTCTTTTTCTGGAGACAAAAACTCCACTTTCGCACCCCAGACTAACCACCAAGTCCAACAATTACAGCAGTAGCCTCTCGGACTCTGCCTTTGAATCCTCGAGTATCTCCCAAAAGTTAGTGTTAAGGATTTTGACAAGTCTTGGGCGCTCTGAGAAGCACTCAGCTGCATGCCCACTCGAACGCTGGGGATGTCTTGGTTGGATTTGTGATCATTGTTTTAGAATTCTCCTTCCAGTTCAGAAATGCTATTCAACTGATGGGCCATTTTCCTTATATTTCTTTCTTCCCAGATTTATTCTGGGTGGGCACCAGGCACATTGTGGGCTGAAATCAGCTCAGTATTATCTTCACTGCCATCTCAGCTTTATCTTGTGTCAGATTACCTTTGACAGGGACAAGAATGTAACTGCCACTTTAAAAAAAAACCTCACTTTCCATCTTAGAATCAATACTGTGTAGGGGCAGCTGGGTAGCTCAGTAGATTGAGAGTCAAGCCTAGAGACGGGAGGTCCTAAGTTCAAAGCCGGCCTCAGACACTTCCCAGCTGTGTGGCCCTGGACAAGTCACTTGACTCCCATGGCCCATCCTCACCACTCTTCCACCTAAGAGCCAATGCACAGAAGTTAAGGGTTTAAAAAATAAAAATAAACAAATAAATAGAATCAATACTGTGTGTTGGTTCTCAGGCAAAAGAGAGGTGAGGGGATAGGCAGTGGGGGTGAAGTGATTTCTTGGGGTCACACAGCTAGGATGTGTCTGAGGGAAGATTTGAATCCAGGACCTCCCTAACAGGCACTTTCTTTTTTTTTAAACCTCACCTTCCATCTTAGAGTCAATACTGTGTATTGTTTCCAAGGCAGAAGAGTGGTAAGGGCTAGGCAATGGAGGTTAAATGACTTGCCCAGAGTCACACAGCTAGGCAGTGTCTGAGGCCAGATTCTTTTTTTTTTGCTTAACTAATTTTTTTAATTTTAATTTTGAATATTTTCCCCTAGTTCCATGTTTCATGTTCTTTCCCTCGCCCCCCAGCACCCCCCCCCCAGACCCGCTTCACCAACCCACAATTCCACTGGGTTTTCCATGCATCATTGATCAAGGCCTAATTCCATATCATTGATAGTTGGACTAGAGTGATCGTTTAGGGTCTACATCCCCAATCATGTACCCATCAAAAAACAACTTTTTTAAAGGGGGTTGATTTAATGTCAATTCATGTTGACACTGAAGGATGTCACAAACACCTTGTGCGTGGCATCTTTGAAGGCATCAGGGAAGGTGCCAGCTGACAGGGAGAGATGGAAGATGAGGGATAAGACAGGTAATATGAGGGGGCAATCGGTTGGCGGAGATGGGATGGAACTGCAGGTAAAGAGCAGGTTAAAGGGAGAGGGTTAACCTTGGTAAGGAGTAAATCTTTTCATCTGAGACAGGTTGAAGGAGAAGCTGGGAGCAGAAGGCAGCTGAGTGATGAGAGATGGAGAAGCGGGGAGAAAATGGAGCTCATGGCAAAGAGCCTCAGTGTTTTTCTGTGAAATATGAGGGG
>NW_025343172.1:0-4999 GCF_016433145.1 Gracilinanus agilis
CTTCCTTCCTTCCTTCCTTCCTTCCTTCCTTCCTTCCTTTTCTTTCAAAAAGTGATGTATTAGTCTCAAGATACAGTATGAAATAACATTAGGAAGCCCCTAGTAGAAATGAATAGAGCCATCCCCCACCCTCGTATTACCAAAATGTCATAGCTTTCAGGGAGCCACCTGGGAATTGCCCCAGGCATGAGTCCCAGGCTAATGGTCTTAGATCCTGAAGGACTCCTGAGTGACTAGATTTTAAGTACCAATCTCTTGCCCTGGGTCACCCAGCTAAGAAGTATCTCAGGCAAATTTGAACCCAGGACTTCTAGGATTGGCTTTCAATCTATTAAGCTACCTAGCTGCTCCAGAAACTGAGGATTCTAAGAGGATGAGGTGAAGAGTTTTGTTTGGAGATAATATTGTCAGGCTTTTCATAGAATTTCTCTACCTCATCTACAATCAAGCATAAGTAACTACTATGTTCTGGCCACTCAAATAAATTGCTTTTATCTTTTTTTTTTAACCCTTAATTTCTGTCTATGTATTGGTTCTAAGACAGAAGAATGGTAAAGGCTAGGCAATGGGGATTAAATGATTTGCCCAGGATCATACAGCTGGGAAGTGTCTGAGACTAGATTTGAATCCAGGCCTGGCTCTCAATCCACTGAGCCACCCAGCTGCCCCCTAAATTGCTTTTATCTTTTTTACAACAGTTTCCAACATTTTATTTAGAATATTTTTCCATGGTTACATGATTCATGATTCCCACCCCCTCTTTCCTCCTCCCTCTGGAAACTGACAAGTAGTTTCACTGGGTTATACATGTATCATTGTTCAAAACCTATTTCCATGTTATTCATATTTGCAGTAGAGTGATCCTTTAACATCAAAACCCCAATCACATCCCTATTGAACTATGTGATTGATCATATGTTTTTCTTCTGCATTTCTGTTTCCACAGTTCTTTCTCTGGATGTGAATGTCGTTCTTTCTCATAAGTTCCTCTGGATTGTCCTGGATCATTGCATTGCTGCTAGTAGAAAAATTTATTACATTCGATTGTGCCACAGTGTATCTGTCTCTGTGTACAATGTTCTCCTGGTTTTGCTCCTTTTACTCTGCATCAATTCCTGGAGGTCATTCCAGTTCACATGGAATTCCTCCAGTTCATCATTCCTTTCAACACAATAGTATTCCATCACCATCAGATACCACAATTTGTTCAGCCCTTCCCCAATCGATGGATACCTCCTCATTTCCCATTTTTTTTTTGCTACCACAAAGAGCACAGCTATAAAATATTTTTGTATAGGTCTTTTTCCTTATTATCTCTTTGGGGTACAAGCCCAGCAGTTTAAGCCCAAATCTTTTGATATATCCCTGAGATAGTATAGGAGAGAAAATCTAGATTTTTGAGTCTTATGGGGAGACTTTTAGACAGAATTTAGGCCTATGAGTTATCAAATAATTTTGAATGTGGAAAAACCCTATAAATGTTATGGTGATATCTGTATTTTCTATTTATCATTTGAGATAATTTGACTGAGAATTAAATCAAGGAATCTGTTCCAGAGCAGAAAGTTTCCAAAGAAGGGATATCATGGGAGAAGTTATATGCAGGGCTCACAGGAGTCATTCTCCAAGCAATTGAGTTTGGAGAGACCTCAATGGAAAGACAAATTAAAGAGACAGGAGGTAAACCCAACACAGAAGAGACTTAAGACACTCCCTTTTCCAGGAGAGGGATTTTAGGCATGTTACAATCACAAAAGGGAAAACTCTTGCAAAAGAAAGAAACCACAGATATGGTGAGTTGAAGCCAGTATTTGGTTTAAGCCCAAACCTTTTTATTTTTATTATTTTTTCCTTTTTTATTTAGAATATTTTTCCATGATTACATGATTCATGATCCTCCCCTACTCCTGCTCTTTCCTCCCTCTTCCCAAATCTGACAAGCAGTTCCACTGAGTTATACATATGTATCATTATTCAAAACCTATTTCTGCGTTATTCATATCTGCAGTAGAATGATCCTTTAACATTAAAACCCTAATCATATCCCGATTGAACTATGTGATCAATCATATGTTTTATTTCTGCATTTCCGTTTCCACATTTCTTTCTCTGGATGTGGATAGCCTTCTTTCTCATAAGTCCCTCAGAATTTCAGAATTGTCCTGGATCATTGCATTGCTGCTAGTAGAAAAGTCTACTCTATTACATGCGATTGTGCCATAATGTATTAATCTCTGTGTACAATGTTCTCCTGATTTTTCTCCTTTTGCTCTGCATCAATTCCTGGAGGTTGTTCCAGTTCACATGGAATTCCTCCAGTTCCTTTCAGACACAGTTGGGAAGTGTCTGAGGCCGGATTTGAACCTAGGACCTCCCGTCTCTAGGCTTGACTCTCAATCCACTGAGCTACCCAGCTGCCCTCAATCCACTGTGCTACCCAGCTGCCCCCTCCCATACTGTTTTCCAAATTTCCTAGCAGTTTTTTTTTCAAATAGTGGGTTCTTGTCCCACCGGGGATCTTTGGGTTTATTGTACACTATCTTGCTGAGGTCATTTACCCCAAGTCTATTCCATTGATCCTTCCTTCTGTCTCTTAGCCAGTACCATATTGTTTTGATGTCACCTGCTTTATAGTATAGTTTTAGATCTGGTACTGCTAGGTACTGAAATCCTTCACTTTTTTTTTTTTCATTATTTCCCTTGATATTCTTGATCTTTTGTTCTTCCAAATGAACTTTGTTATAATTTTTTTCTAATTTAGTAAAAAAGTTTTTTGGTAGTTTGATAGGTATGGCACTGAATAAGTAGATTAATTTGAGTAGAATTGTTATTTTTATGATATTAACTCGTCTTACCCAGGAACAATGAATGTTTTCCAATTGTTTAGATCTAGTTTTAATTATGTGAAAAAAGCGTTTTATAGTTGTATTCATATAATTCCTGTGTTTGTCTTGGCAGATAGAGTCCTAAATATTTATATCTAGGGTGATTTTAAATGCCGTTTCTCTTTCCAACTCCTGCTGCTGAGTTTTGTTGGAAATATACAGAAATGCTGATGATTTATGTGGGTTTATTTTGTACCCTGCTAATTTCCTAAAGTTTTTAATTGTTTCTACTAGTCTTTTAGCTGATTTTCTGGGATTCTATATACCATCATATCATCTGCAAAGAGTGATAGTTTAGTCTCTTCATTGCCTATTTTAATCCTTTCAATTTCTTTTTCTTCTCTAATTGCTATTGCTAGAGTTTCTAGAACAATATTTTATTTTTTATTATTCAATTTATTTATTTATTTATTTGATTTAGGATATTTTTCCATGGTTACATGATTCATGTTCTTTCCCTCCCCTCTTCCCTACCCACTCCTGTAGCCAATGTGCAATTCAACTGGATTTTGTAAGTATCAAGATCAAGACCTATTTCCATATTACCAATATTTGCAATAGTGTGATCATTTAGAGTCTACATTTCCAGTCATATCCCCATTGAACCATGTGGTCAAGGAAATGTCTTTCTTCTGTATTTCTACTCGGTTTCTAGAACAATATTAAATAATAGAGGTGACCCTTGATATTCTTGATCTTTTGTTCTTCCAGATGAACTTTGTTATATAATTTTTTCTAAATTGATTTTATCTTGATACCCTCTTTTGAGGTATCTATCTTTTCACACTCATAAAGGGAGAGGAGCAAGTATCCCAGCAAAGTATTTCTTATCAGTGGGTGCTGTTTCATTCTTTGTATTTTAATTCCAATCTCTTGACAAATGCTTGTTCACTATTTAATGGATTCATTTTTGTCTTGAATACATGATGAAGTCTATAGTTACCAAATCTTTTGTCTCTCAGAGGGAAACCTGTGAGTCATTCTTCTGTTTAGCTGAATGTAAAAAAACAAGGTTTTCTGGCTTTGTTCATTGCAAGGATTATCAAATGAGATAATATTTGTAAAGTACTTAGCACAGTGCCTCGTACATAGTAGGAACTTAATAAATGCTTGCTCTCTTCCTTCCTCCACCCAGAATGGCAATCTAGATCAGGTTCAGTTCTAGTAGTATTTTATTGGACAAAAATCATGCATTAAGAGCATCAGTTGTTAATGTTTGTTATATAATCCAAGAATTTTATGTTTTTTAGCATCCTTTTCTGCCAATCTGTTACTTTGCCAAGGAGCCAATAGAATTAAGGGATTTTTGTCTTTTTCGTGTCTAAAACCATTTATTATCTGGTGGCTAGCCTGCTTGCAATGATCCTTTGTATACCTAGCTAAATTGGTCCTTGAACAGAAGATACATCCTGGAGCCATAATCGTACTCAAATTCTTTGCAATTTCGTGGGATTTGCCAGATGCACTCTGCTGGCATAGCCTTTTGGAACCCAGGATCAGTTCCATGCTACAACATGGGCAGATGCAAAATAGCCAGAAAAATAAATCCAAAAGATATAAGAACCAAGGTAAACCATTCCCAGAATATAACTAGTATAGTAAGTACTCTCCCAGTAAGTTTCTGTAGTCATGAGGCCAATAATATGGTGGATGTCATTAGAGAAGTTATTTAACTTAAAACATTTTTTCTTTATTTTATTACAGTAATAAATTTACACATAAGTTTTCCATGGTTACATGATTCATGTTGTCTCTCTCCCCTCTTCCCTCCCTGATCCTGGAGTTGACAAACAATTCCACTGGATTATACATGTGTCATCACAGAGAAGTTATTTAAAATAAAACAGAAAATGTTATCCTACCTTTATATATACAACTGTGATGTATAAATATGAAAAATGAAAAAGGCTGCTATAATAATATAAATTAGTATTTTAATTAAAGCCATGCTGATAGATAAAGTTATTAGACCACACGCTTGTAAGCATTCAAAACTTGCCGCCTAGCCATAATTGTCTCCTGTCTCCTCCCGAGTCTGCTGGCCAAGAGAGCACTCCCTCCTAACCCAGGAGATTTAAACTCTTCTCTGCGTCGAGACGTAGGCCTCCCCACGC
>NW_025343173.1:0-9702 GCF_016433145.1 Gracilinanus agilis
AATTGAAGATCAAATTGGGAGAACTCCATGAATCTGGAGCTGCATTACAAGTAGGATCTATAGACTTTTCACTTCATGGCCTAAACCCAGGAGACAAGGTGTACATAAAGAGCTTCTAGTGAACTGGAGAATCTCAGCCTGTCTGGGAAGTCCTGTTAACGACTCCAACAGCTATCAAAATTGGAGAAAAGGACTCTTGGATTCATTGCTCACATTAAACTGGTACCTTCTATTGACACTGAGTGACTGTATCCTGTCACATGCTTTGGAGCTGAAAGTCCATAGACAAGTGGACACTATTTTGGCTGACATGTTGAATTCCTGAATTTGTTGTTTGCTATTTCATTGTTTTTCTTTTTTTAATAGAATATTTGAGTTTTTTTTATTTCTTCTACTTGAAGTACTTATAACCAGTATTAATAAGGTTTTGGATTTTGAAGGATAAATTTACAATATCTATTAGCTCTAATACTAATGCATACCCAAAAGCTTTAGACTATGGAAACCTGCCATTGGTTGTTTAAATATTGTGGGACTTCAATTAATAATTGTGTTTGATTCCAGGAGAAGGGATCACAAAAGAGCCATTGTACAGTGCCAACAAAGCACAAGGTCAAGGAGACCAAAAATTCTCGTGGGATTAATGAGATCTGTGCCAAGACTTGTTTGAGCTTCGAGGTAGTGGCTGTTTGACATACTTCAGATGCATGTCTTCCCAGTGCCACATTCCAACAAGTACCTAAGTTTGGCTGCCATTTTGATTCCCCTACTCTTATAGTGAGGGTAAAATCAGGCCAGGGAAACATACTTCCCTTTTATATCAAAATGTAGTTCTTTTTAATCTCTTACAGTATGGCAACTTTCTGTAGTCCTGGCTGCTGATTCGGTAAGTGCTATATTACTGCATTTGTTCTATAGGCTTGTGGGACATAAATCACTTTAATTGGGCACTGATTTAAGAACCTGTTATGGATTTATTCTTATTTACTCAGAAATTTTTATATACATAGATTTTGATATTTTGGTTTCCATTTTGATTTCCTTTCACTCAAAATTTAATTTTTCTTCCATTTATGTTTAGCATAAAATATAAATTTAAATCCTTATGAAACATAATAGACACAACACATACCACACATCACAAACACCACATACTACAGACACACAAAACATACAACAAATATAACACATATGCATTCCCACATCTCAAGCAACACAGAATATATAAACACACATCTACACTGTAAACACAATACACACACACAAACACAGCTCACACCACAAACGCATAACACAAACCAATATAAAACTGAACCATGCAATACTCACACATAACATCAACATACAAACACACAACATACAACAGAAGCACATACCAAACACAACAGATATATAAAATAGACATATATAACATAAGCACTACAGAAATACCACATACCACAAACATTCCACAAACACAATCTACCAAAATGCAAAATATACCACCACACATCACAGATACACACAACACATACCACAGATTACAAACACCACATACTACAAACACAACACAGACAACATAAATATAACACATCCACATTCCCACACCTTAAGCAACATATACACACACACCCACAACACATGCACATGACTACACCGCAAATACAATATACACATAAAAACCCAGCACATACAACAAACACATCATATCCACACACAAACACAAAACACAACAGAAGCCAATATCAAACACAACACATGAAACAAATAGGCACACAACACATAAGCAATACAATACCATATACCACAAACATACCACAAAGACAACACAACAATATGCAACATATACTTCCACACATAACAAAAATAATATACACAACACATACCACCCATCACAAAAACCTCTACCACAAATACACAATAAACACACTACACTACACCAATATAACACTTACACATTCCCACACCTAAAACAACACATCTAATATACCCATATAACACAAGCACACATCCATACCGCAAATACAAATACACACACAAACCCTGCACATACCACAAACACACAGCACTCAACACACACAACACAAACCAGCATACAACAGAAATACACAAAACTCATACATCACATCCAAACACAGCAGGAGCTCATACCAAACACAACATACACACCAAATAGACACACAACAAAGAAATACTACATAAATACCACAAACATTCCACAAACACAACATACCAAAATTCAACATATACCATTGCACATCACAAGCATAATACACACTACACATACCACACATCACAAAAACCTTATACTACAAACACAATAAACACTACACCAGTGATTCCCAAAGTGTGCCACTGCCCCCTGGTGGGTAGTGCAGTGATCCGGGGGGGTGGGGAGGGGAGGGTGCGGCAATGGCCACAGGTGCATTTATCTTTCCTATTAATTGCTATTAAAATTTTAAAAGAGGGCAGCTGGGTAGCTCAGTGGATTGAGAGTCAGGCCTAGAGATGGGAGGTCCTAGGTTCTAATCTGGCCTCTGACACTTCCCAGCTGTGTGACCCTGTGTTATGTGTTCAGTATATTATGTTTGTGATGTGTGGTGGTATATATTACATTTTGGTGAGTTGTCTTTGTGGTATGTTTGTGGTATTTGTGTAGTGCTTGTGTGTTGTGTGTCTATTTGGTGTTTTTGTTGTGTTTGGTATGTGCGTCTTTTGTTTGGTGTGTTTGTACTTGGATGTGATGTTTGAGTTTTGTGTGTTTGTGTTTTATGTTGGTTTCAGTTGTGTGTTTGGAGTGTTGTGTGTTTGTGGTATGTTCAGGCTTTGTGCATGTGTATTGCATTTGTGGACGTGTGCTTGAGCTGTGGGGCTATGTTGGATGTGTTGTTGGGGTCTGGGAGTGGGTATGTGTTATATTTGTATTGTGTGCATTGTGTTTGTAGTATGTGGTGTTTGTGATGTGTGGTATGTGTTGTGTGTCTCTAGTGTATATGTTGTTTTTGGTGTGTGCTACTGTTGTGTGTGTTTGTGTGTTGAGGTGATGTGTTAGTTTTTTGTGTTTCTGTTGTATATTAATTTGTGTTGTGTGTTTCTGGCATTGCAGGGTTTGTGTGTGTGTTTTATTTGTGATGTGGATGTGTGTTTCTGTTGTGGGGGTAGGCTCTATATGTTACTTAGGGTGTGGGGGTATATGTGTTATATTTGTGTTGTGTGTGTTGTGTGTTTGTAGTATGTGGTGTTTGTGATGTGTGGTTTCTGTTATGTGTATTCCTTTGTGATGTGTGATGGTATATGTTGCATTTTCGTGTGTTGTCTTTGTGATATGTTTGTGGAAGTGGTATTTGTATAGTGTTGGTGTGTTGTGTGTCTAGTGTATACATTGTGTTTGGTATGTGCTTCTTTTGTGTGGTGAGTGCGTGTGGATATGATATTTTAGTTTTGTGTGTTTCTATTGTATATTGGTGTGTGTGACATGTGTGGAGATTATGTTTGTGTCTATTGTTAGTGGTATGGATATGTGCTTGTGTTATTGGGGTAGACTGTATGTGTTTCCTAATGTTGGGATTGTTTATCTGTTATATTTGTGTTCTGTGTATTGTATGTTTGTAGTATATGATGTTTGTGTTGTGTAGTATGTGTTATGTGTATTAGGTTTTTAATGTGTGGTGGTATATGTTGCATTTTCATGTGTTGTCTTTGTGGTATGTGGTATTTGTGTCGTGCTTATGTGTTTTGTGTCTGTGGTGTATATGTTGTATTTGGTATGTACTTTTGTGTTTATATGTGGATGTGATGTGTTAATTATGTGTTTCTGTTGCATTTTGTGTTGTTCGTAGTTTGTGTGGGATTTGTGTGTATGTGTTGTGTTTCTGGTGTGGATGTGTGTTTGTGCTGTGGTGGGGGTATGTTGCATGTATTGCTTGGGGTCTGGGAGTATATGTGTTATACTGGAGTTGTGTGTTGTATGTTTGTAGTATGTGGTGTTTGTGATGTGTGGTATATGTTGTGTATTATGATTGTGTTGTGTGGTAGTATGTGTTCCATTTTGGTGTGTTTTATTCCTGGTGTGTTTGTGGTGTGTGGTATTTTTATAGTGCTCTTGTGTTCTGTTTCTATTTGGTGTATATGTTGTTTTTGGCATGTGATTCTATTCGTTTTGTGGTATATGCAGGGATTTTGTGTGTATTGTGTTTGTGTGTGGTATTTGTATAGTGCTTGTGTGTTCTGTGTCTATTTAGTGTATTTATTATGTTTGGCATGTGCTTCTGTTGTTTGTGTGTTGAGGTGATGTATTAATTTTGTGTGTTTCTATTGTATATTGGTTTGTGTTGTGTGTTTTTGGGCATGTCACTTGGGGCATGGAAGTGTGTAGGTGTTATATTTGTGTTATGTGTGTTGTGTTTGTAGTATGTGGTGTTTGAGATGTGTGGCATGTGATGTACATATGTTTGTGATGAGTGGTGGTATACATTGCATTTTGGTGGGTTGTGTTTCTGGAATGTTTGTGGTATGCGGTATTTGTAGTGCTTGTCTGTTGTGTGTCTATTTGGTGTGTTTGCTGTGTTTGGTAAGTGCTTCTGTTATTTGGTGTGTTTGTGTGTGGATATGATGTGTGAGTTTGGTGTGTTTCTGTTTTATGTTGGTTTGTTGTGTGTTTGTGGTATGTGTGGGGTTTTTCCGTGTGTATTTTTTAGTGGTGTAGATATGTACTTGTGTTGTGGGGGGGGTATGTTGTATGTGTTGTTTGAGATGTAAGAGTTTCTATGTGTTATATTGGTGTTGTGTGTACTTTGTGTTTGTAATATGTTTTGTTATTTGAGATATGTGTTGTGTGTATTATGTTTGTGATGTATGGTAGTATATATTAAATTTCAGTGTGTTTTGTTTCTGGAATGTTTGTGATATTTGGTATTGTAGTGCTTGTGTGCTGTGTGTTGTGTTTCTGTTTGGTATATATATTGTGTTTATATGTGCTTCTGTTGTGAGTTGTATGTGTGTGTGTGGATATAATCTGTGACTTTTGTGTGTTTCTGTTCTATGTTGGTTTGTGTGTTTGTGGTATGTGCAGGGTTTTGTGTGTATATTCTGTTTATGTAGTGGATGTGTGCTTGTATTGTATAGGGTATGTTGTATGTGTTGCTTGAGGTGTGGAAGTGTCTATGTGTTATATTATGGTTGTGTGTACTTTGTCTTTGTAGTATGTGGTGTTTATGATTTGTGTGTGGTATGTGTTTAGTATATTATGTTTGCAATGTGTGGTGGTATATGTTGCATTTTAGTGACTTGTGTTTCTGGAATGTTTGTGGTATTTGGTATTATAGTGCTTGTGCGTTGTGTTTCTGTTTGGTGTATCTGTTGTGTTTGGTATGTGCTTCTGTTGTGTGTTTGTATATGGATGTGATGTGTTAATTTCATGTATTTATGTTGTATATTGAGTTGTGTTGTGTTTGTAGCACGTGATTCTCTTGTGTGTTGTGTTTATGTGAGGGTTTGATTGTGAGTTTTGTGTGTTTCTGTTGTACATTGGTTTATAGTGTACGATATGTGCAGGCATTTTGAGTGTATTGGGTTTGTTGTGTGGTCGAGCACTTGTGTTATGGGGTTATGTTGTGTGTGATTCTTGATGTGCCAGAGTGTGTATGTTTTATATTTCTGTTGAGTATATTATGTGTTTGAAGTATGTGGTGTTTGTAATGTGTTTTATGTGTTCAGTGAATTATGTTTGTGATGTGTGGTGGTATATGATGCATTTTGGTGTTGTCTTTGAGGTATGTCTGTGGTATATGGTTTTTCTGTAGTGCTTGTGTATTGTGTTATTTGGTCTGTTTGGTGTGTTTGTATGTGGATCTGATTCAGTTGTGTTTTGAGTGTTGTGTGTTTGTGGTATGTACAGGGTTTGTGCATGTGTATTGTATTTGTGGTGTGGCTGTGTGCTTCTGTTGTGCGGGTATCTTTGATGTGTTGCTTGGGGTCTGGAAATGTGTATGTGTAATATTTCTGTTGTATGTATTGTGTGTTTCTAGTATGTCGTATGTATTGTGTATATTATGTTTGTGATGATTTGGTGGTATATTTTGCATTTTGGTGTATTGTGTTTCTGGAATGTTTGTGGTATGCGGTATTTGTGTAATGCTTGTGTGTTGTGTGTCTGTTTGGTGTGTCGTGTTTGTTATATGCTTCTATTTGGTATGTTTGTGTATGGACGTGATCTGTGAGTTTTGTGTTTCTGTTCTATGTTGGTTTGTGTTTTGTGTTTGTGGTATGTGCAGGGTTTGTCTATGTGTGTTTTATTCGTGCTGTGGATGTGTGCTTATGTTGTGGGGGTATGTGTTGCTTGATATGTGGGACTGTGTATGTGTTATATCGGTTTTGTGTGTATTGTGTGTTCATAGTATGTGGTAGTTATGATGTGTGGTATGTGTTGTGTATGTTATGTTTGTGATGAATGGTTGTATATGTTGCATTTTAGTGTATTGTCTTTTTAGTTTGTGATATTTGGTATTTGAGCAGTGCTTTGTGTTGTGTGTCTATTTGGTGTATTTGTGTTTGGCATGTGCTTCTGTTAGGTTTGTTTGTGTCGGGGTGATCTTTTAGTTTTGTGTGTATCTATTGTATATTGATTTGTGTTGTGTTGGGCATGTGTGGGGTTTGTGTGTATTGTGTGTATTTGTGGTATGGATCTGTGCTTGTATTTTTGGGGTAGGCTTTTATGTATTACCTGGGGTCTGGGAGTGTGTATGTGTTATAATTCTATTGTATGTATTGTGTTTGTAGTATGTGGTATGTGTGATGGATGGTATGTGTTGTGTGTTTTATTTATGATGAGTGGTGGTATATTTTGCATTTTTGGTGTGTTGTATTTCTGCAATGTTTCTGGTATGTGGTATTTGTGTACTGCTTCTCGGTTGTGTGTCTATTTGGTGTGCATGTTGTGCTTGATATGTGCTTTTTTTGGTGTGCCTGTGTGTGGATGTGATGTGTGAGTTTGGTGTCTTTCTTTTGTATGTTGGTTTGTGTTATGTATTTGTGGTATGTGTGGGGTTTGTGTGTATTGTATTTGTACTGTGGATGTCTGCTTGTGTTGTGGAGCTATATGTTATGTATTGCTTGAGGTATGGGACTGTGTATGTGTTATATTGGTGTTGTGTGTATTGTGTGTACTGTGTGGTATTTGCTATGTGTGGTATGTGTTGTGTATATTATGTTTGTGATGTGTGGTGGTTTACTTTGGGTTTTGTTGTGTTGTTTGTGCTATGTTTGTGGTATGATATTTGTGTAGTGCTTGTGTTGTGTTTCTTTTTGGTGTCTATGTTGTGTTTGGTATGTGCTTGTTTCATGTTGTCTGTTTGTGTGTGGAAGTGATATGTTAGTTTTATGTTTTTCTTCTTGTGTTCTGAGTTGTGTGCTTGTGGTATGTGCGGGGTTTGTGTGCGCGTGTGTGTGTGTTGTGTTTCTGGTGTGGATGTGTGCTTGTGTTGTGCTGGTATGTTTAATGTGTTCCTTGGGGTCTGAAAGTGTGTATGTGTTATATTTCTGTATGTATTGTTTGTAGTATGTGGGGTTTGTGATGTCTAGTATGTGTTGTGTGTATTATGTTTATGATGAATGGTAGTATATGTTGCATTTTGGTGTGTTGTCTTTGTGGTATGTTTGTGGTATGTGGTATTTGTGTAGTGCTTATGTGTTGTGTTTCTATTTGGTGGATTTTTTGTGTTTCATATGTGCTTTTGTTTTTGGTTTGTGTTGTGTGTGTTGAGTGTTGTGCGTTTATGGTGTATACAAGGTTTGTGTATCTGTATGGTATTTGTGTTTTGGATGTGTGCTTGTGTTGTGTGGGTATATTGGGTGTGTTGCTTGAGGTGTGGAAGTGTGTATGTGTTATATTTGTGTTGTGTGTATTCTGTATTATTTGGTGTTTAAAATGTGTGGTATGTGTTGTGTGTATTATGTTTGTGATAAGTGGTGATATATGTTGCATTTTGGTGTGTTGTGCTTCTGGGATGTTTGTGGTATGTAATATTTGTGTAGTGGTTCTCCATTGTGTGTCAGTTTGGTATGTATGTTGTGTTTGGCATATGTTTCTGTAGTATTTTATGTTTGTGTGTGGATGCGATATGAGTTTTGTGTGTTTCCTTTGTATATTGGTTTGTGTTGTGTGTTTGTTGTATTGCAGGGCTTATCCATGTGTATTTTATTTGTGGTGGGGATGTGTTTTTGTGATGTGAGGGTTTGTGTCATGTGTTGCTTGATGTGTAGGACTGTGTTTGTGTTATATTGGTTTTGTGTGTATTGTGTATTTGTAGTATGTAGTGTTTGTGGTGTGTGGTATATGTTGTGTGTATTATGTTTGTGATGTGTGGTGGTATATTTTGGTATATATTTGGCACATTTTGGTGTGTTGTCTTTGTGTTGTGTGGTATATGTGTAGTGCTTGTGTGTTGTGTGTCCATTTCATATATCTGTTGAGTTTGGTAAGTGCTTCTGTTGTGTATTTTGCATTTCTGTGGATGGGATGTATTAGTTTTGTTTGTTTCTATTGTATGTTGGTTTGTGTTTGTGGCGTGTGCAGGGGTTGTGTACATGTTCTGTTTGTATAGTGGATTGTGCTTGTGTTGTGCAGGGTATGTTGTATGTGTTGTTTGAGGTGCAGGAGTGTCTCTGTTATATTGCTATTGTGTGTGCATTATGTTTGTAGTATGTGGTGTTTGTGTTGTGTGTATTATGATTGTGATGTGTGGTGGTATATGTTGCATTTTGGTGTGTTCTGTTTGTGGTATGTTTCTGGTATGTGGTATTTTATACAGTGCTCTTGTGTTCTGTTTCTATTTGGTGGGTATATTATTTTTGGCATGTACTTCTGTTTTACCTTGTATGTATGTGGATGTGATGTATGAATTTTGTGTGTTTCTATTGTATGTTAGTTTGTGGAATGTGTGGGGTTTGTGCATGTATTGTTCCTGGTATGTATGTGTGCTTGTGTTGGGGGGGTATATTGTATGTGTTGCTTGAGGTGTGGGAGTGTGTATGTGTTATATTTGTGTTTTGTGTATTGTGTGTATGTAGTATGTGTTGTGTGTATTATGTTTGTGATGTGTGGTGGTATATGATGCATTTTGGTGTGTTGTCTTTGAGGTATGTTTGTGGTATGTGTTTTTTGTATAGTGCTTGTGTATTGTGTATCTATTTGGTGTATTTGTTGTGTTTGGTATGTGTTTCTGTTGTTTGGTGTGTTTGTTCTTGGATATGAAGTGTTAGTTTTATGTGTTTCTGTTTTATGTTGTTTTGTATTGTGTATTTGTTATGCGTGGAGTTTGTGTGTGTGTTGTGTTTCTGGTGAGGATGTGTGCTTCTGCTTTGGGATTATGTTGTATGTGTTGCATGAGATGTGGGAGTGTGTATGTGTTATATTTGTGTTGTGTGTATTGTGTGTTTGATATGTGGTATGTGTTGCATGTATTATGATTGTGGTGTATAGTGGTATATGTTGCATCTTGGTTTGTTTTCTTTATGGTATGTTTCTGGTATATTTTATTTGTGTAGTACTTGTGTGTTGTGTGTCTATTTGGTTTATCTGTTGTGTTTGGCATGTGCTTCTGTTGCATGTTGTGTGTTTGTTGATGTGATGTGTTAGTTTTGTGTGTTTCTGTTGTATTCTGATTTGTGTGGTGTGTTTGTGGCATATGCCGTGTTTCTGTGTGTATATTCTGTTTCTTTAGTGGA
>NW_025343174.1:0-3706 GCF_016433145.1 Gracilinanus agilis
AGGGATCACAAAGACCATAATCCACCTGACTACCAACCTTCCTTTGACAGAAAATGAAACTGAAGCCCTGAAAACTTGAGCAACTTGCCCAGGATCATACTGGTAGTAAATCAAGGAAAGGGTTTGGAGGTAGGTACTCTGACTACCCAAACAGTACTCTTCTCAATGTGGACGTAAACGGAGGAAGAGAGGAAAGTAAAAGGAGGGAATACAGAAGAAAGGATATAAAAAGAGAGGTAAAGGAGGACAAGAAGGTGGGGATGAGAGATTGGTGGCTGGCAAGGGTGAAAGGGAATGGTGAGAGAAAAGTGATAGGTTTGAAGAGAAAAATAAAGCTATTGGGGAGGGAGGACTATTCAGAGAAGGGGGGGAAGGTTAAAAAAGGAGTGGAGAGACAAGGGAGACTGAGATCAAGGAGAGGAAGAAGAGGGCTGAGGAGGAAAGAAGGGAGACAGGGAGCAAGTAGAGAGAGGAGAGAATGGGGCAGGGTAGACTAGCCAAGAGGCTGGACAGCTCTGGAGTGCTGACCCCCACAGTACATCACTCCTATAGGGAAGAGAGTGTTCTGAGGTTGTCTTTCCTTTTTGGGTTGCAGAGTAGGAGAAGAAAGGAGAAGTGAGCACGTGGAAGAGGCTGAAAAGGAAGGACAGTGACCTGGAAGATCTGACCAGGTAAGGAGAAGGAAGGCTTACTATCCAGAGCCCAGGATGACTGGAGGGCAATAGAGGGGCAATCCTGGATTTATAAAGACCTAACTTCAAACCCAGCTCCTCATAAAAGGGGCTGCCCCTGCCCTTTCCTTGCTCTGACCCTAGGCACATCTGCCCTCCCACCAGCTCTCTTCCCCCAGCCTGGATTATAGAGCAAGCTGCCTCCCTCCCCAGGTTAGAATGTTCAGGAGGTCTAGGTTCTCCTGTCAACTCTGATGCTAACTGTCAGTGGGTGAGCATCTGTGTCTCAGTGTCAAAGCAGGACATTGGACTTGTTGGGATCTACGCAACCCTTCAGCTCTGCTGACAGCCTCTGATTTTAGGAGGGGCTCAGGGTCCCTAAAGACACAGAGAGAGCATGCACAGATAATGAAGCCATGGGCCAGGAAATCATATGGACCACTGGGCCTTGCTTCCTCCATGATCACATCCCTAACCTTGATTGCCACCCATTTTCCCCTTGAAGCCTGTGGTGAGAGTAGGCTGAATCAGAGTAAAAGTCTATTAGAAAACAACTACAAAGGAAAGCCCAATTGGTAGTAAAATCATCTTGGTCCATCCAGAGGGCACAATTGCTTGTTTAATAGGGAAATCTGCAAGATGAAGTAGAAAGAACAAGGACGAGAGAGGAGCACTCTAGACCTATGTTCACATCCCAGTTTTGCCTCTGTCACTTGGGGGAAGTTGCTCCCCCATCCTACCCTCAATTTCTCCATTTGCAAAGATGATGATAGAGAAGAAGCATACTGGATGAAAGAATCATTAATAGAATAAGTAGTCTAAGGTCTGGATACAAACTCTGCCCACAACATCTGCTGGTTTTGCCAGTTTGGACAAGGAACTTAAATTCTCACCTCAACCAAAGCTACTCTTTCATGTAGTTAATTACGGATGAGTTTATATGTGTATAAATATATATATGCATAGATATACTGAGGAATGAAATAGAAAGTCTCGCCTCTCCATGACACTAACAAAAAAGTCCTGAAAATAAGACAGGCTACATGAGTTGAGAATGGATAATTCTAAATAAGAAAATCCTGAAGATTCCTGATTTCCAACTTAAGGCTGAGCAAACTGAGAGCCAGAAGGACTCCATCTCCGTCTGTTCTGGGTCACAGAGACAGTGAGTGACAGTCATCACTTGAACACACAGGTTTGTTGACTCCTAAGGTAGCAAACTGTTGCCAAGGATGACATCACTGTTTCCAAGGTTTGTGGGATTTATTGTCAGGAAAAAGGAAAGAGAAGGAAGACAGAAGGGGCAGGTGGGAGATGAGGGGAAAGGAAGGGAAGAAAGAGGAAGTAAAGAAAACATGGAGAAGGGCAAGGGGGAGGAGTGGATTCTAGGATCATCCATTTAGAAGCCATCAAGACCAAACCTCTCATTTGATAGAAAATGAAGATGAAGACCAAGAAAATTTAGTGATTTGCCCAGAATCATATACATAATGGGGATCTGAGATAATAATTAAACCCAGGACCTTTGTCTCTCAAGGCTCTGATCTTTCCATTAGGTATACTAACATTCTCTAGAGAACAGGGGAGAGAGGAGCTAGGGTTGGGAAAAAAGAAAGAAATTTGGTGGAAAGAGTTAAAAGCAAAGCATGGAGACAGAGAGAAGCCCTGACTGGAGGCAGAGGAAGATGAAGGTGAAAAGGTGGGGGATGGCATGGACAGCTAGGTGGCTCAGTGGATTTGCAGTTCAGGCCTAAAGATGGGAGATGCTGAGTTCAATTATGACTGCAGACACTTCTTACCTTAGGCACCTGGGCAAATCACTTAACTTTCCTTGCCTTGCCTGTGCCATTTTTCTCTTAGTATGGATTTTCATATTCAGTATAAAGATATATATAAAGATAAAGATTCAGTATAAAGATTCAAAAAAGAACAAAAGAGAGTATGTGGGGGGGGGTGAACTGGGAGGAGAGAGGAGTGGAGGGAAGAGGAAGGAGGAGAAAAAAAGAAATCATGTGTTTTGAGAGAAAAATAAGAATCTAAGAGAGGAAGTGTGGAGGGAGGGGAAAGAGAAAGAAGGGAGGTGACCTCAGAGGAAGATGGAGAACCAAGATGAGGGCTGCTGACTCTGTGGAAAGGGAGAGTTATGAGTTTGCCTTTTTTATCTATCTTACAGGGTGTGAGAAGGATGAAGTCACTAGCGTGGCTTAGAGGAGGTGATGGCCTTGAGTAACATACCAGGTAAGGAGAATGAAGGCTCACCAAAAAAAGCCCAGGGTGATAGGGTGGCAATAGTGGGCAGGACTAGATTTATAAGGACCTAACATCAAACTCAACCCCTCATGCATGGGGTTGACCCTGCCCTTCATTTGCTCTAAGTCTGGAGACCCCTGTTCTGGTCTGGAATGTAGATTAAGCAGCTTCTTGCCAGGTTAGAATATTCAGGAGACCTGAGTTCTAGTGTCAGCTCTGCTGCTAACTGTCACTAGGTACTTCCCTGTATCTCAGTGTCCTACCCCATAATACAAAGGCATTAGAAAAACTGGAATCTAGATGGTTCTGGGAGGGAGGGTCCACCAGGATAGAGAGAACATGCACATATAATGAAGCTAAGGTAGGGGAATCACAAGGAATTATTGGCTTTGCTTCCTTTTTGGTCAAATTCCTAAACCTTGATCCCATCCTTGATCCTAAAGGAAGCCAATGGGGAGAGTGGGACAGATCAAAGAAAAAGTTCATGAGGGAAACAACTGCAAAGGCAAGCTCTACTGCAAGTGTGTTAGAAAAATGATCTTGGTCTTTCTGGGGGGTGGGGCATAATTGCTTGTTTACAAAGTCAGTTATAGAGAAGAGTAGTGGCATACTGGATAAAGGAAGAAATTTAGAATCAGTAATTTAAGATGTGGATTCAAATTCTGCCTCTGATAGCTAGTGCTGGTTTCATAACTTTGAACAAAATAATTAACCTTTGACTTCTGCCAAGCCACTACCTGACATTTTAAATTACTCATGAATTTTATATATATATATATATATAT